>NC_090856.1:7345000-7645000 GCF_024217435.2 Syngnathus scovelli
CACATTCAACATGGTGGGGAAAACGTACAGTTAAACCCAGATAGGCCACATTTTTAGTTAGTCAATTTTGATGTGTGGATGGAAATCATCTAGCTGGAAATGACACATATAGAACATATAGAAAGACATTTGTTGGATATACGGAATTAATTAAAATAAATATCCTCTATTTTCAAATTATTTGACATTTTCAGAGGATTAATATCCTTGACAACTGTGACAATGAAATAAGGCCTCCCATTGTAAAGAACCTTGGCAAGTTTGCGTATAAGAAACAGAATTCTAATGCATTTTTAATATTGTATGTATAGAATAGGAAAATCTAAATAATGAAAACTATTGTGACATTATTTTGCCATTTCCAGTTAGTAGCTATCCTTCCAATAAATGTACTAAAATAATATTATAAATAAATGGCCAGCGTATAAATAATAGTGGGCTTAACTGTAACTGCACTGCAGTTTTCACAACAGGCTGACAGTGACACTCATTTCTATTAAATGCATTCTTCGTAATGTTAACATAGATTTGATGTGTTTTAAGGGTAAATCTCCCATAAAAGCACTCAAAACAGCAGGTGACTTAATAACATTGCTCATGCAGTTTTCACTATAACCTCACTAGTCAAACAATACAGCTTGTTTAGGTTAAGAAATTGATGGGAGACAAGTGGACAAGTATGACAACGCGACAATGTAGAACATCCTGCCTTTTGTTTGGCCTGTCAACACTACACTGAAAAGCGAGATACTTGGGGGAAGGGAGGTAAAAAAAAAACTGTAGAAGTAAAAAAGCAGGTGATCGTATGAGTATGCACACCTGGAGATTTAAACACTGGAGCCGTAGGGGTGTTACACACAACTGTCTCAGCCAGTAAGGTGTTATAAGGGTTGTTAGAGCCTTGTGGTCGAAGAAGAGGATTTGTTAGTAGATAATTCCCAGTCATTCCTGGAGTAGAAAGACAGAAGAGGAGAACGTGGACTCAGCCAACAGTGAAAGTAATAAATGAAGGCGATTTTCAGAGTGTCATTATTTGAGTTGTCTGGAAGCAGCTGGAAATGTGAGAGGAGAATAGACAATAGTTTTTTTGTTCATGCAAAGAGTAATATACAAATTTTAGCAATTCTGCACCTGAATGGATATACCGAGTAGAATATCAATAATAAGTATGGGTGGACAAGCATTTGGTGCACAATTACATGGACATGGTACTGGTAGCATATGCAAATATACACGGAGATATAACATACGTCGATGAGAAAATTATTTCATTTACCTGAGTTCCTTTAAAAACATTCCAATTAGCAAAAATACATGTATATCTGAAACCCATTAAAATGTATTGTGAGGGCGAACAAAATAATATTTTTGGATAATTCATGAAAATATGTTTTATTAATTTGCCAATTAATTGATAATTTGCACATATTTTGTCCATATTAATTTTTCAAAACAATTTTAAATCTAGTTAGAAAGTGTGTGGTCTTATGTGGGCCTCCCAGTAGCATTTAGGTTGCCCATCGTTGGCCTGCAGTATTTTATTTAATCATTTAGACTTGAATTGTTCTTTTAAACCACATCTTCTTGTCCATTTCTTTTTTTAACCAGCTTCTAATGTATTTCAGGGAATGAAGGCATCTCCAGTGCCATTAATCACCTGTGTTAAATGCCATCTGTCTGTCTGTTGGGAGGACTTCAGGGATGCTTTTAATGACAGGAAGTGCTTCCAGGAGATACAGCCCTCGTTTAGTGCAGCGGCTCTCCAGGGTAGCTAGGTTTCTACACCCCGGAGTGATCAATATCTAACCTTTACATTAACAACTTCACGGCTCGACAGTGTGGGGAGAAAAGCTCTACTTCTATTTTGTTAGAGGTGTATGAGCGAGTCAAAATGTGCCTCGGAGCCGGAGGAGCAGTGAGTTACCTTGTAAAAAGTGACAGTGAAAAAAGAGAGTGAAGGCAGGGATGTGCAGGAATTGGCATGGAAGCAAGACGGGATGTTAACGGCCTCGGAATAGGAACGCTTTTCCTTCACCTGCTCCAAAAGCCATTTAAGAGGCAGCAGAAAGCCGAGCAACTCGCTAAGCGCTCTGGGTCAGCCAGAGTTGAACATCATCTTCTCATCATCATATTTGTGCTCAAGCTAAATAATATATGACAGTTCTTTTTTTTTTTTTTTTTCCCTCTCACCCTTTGAGAGTAACCAAGGTCACCTCAGATGGCAGGCAACAGCTTCTTTCTTAAAATGACATTCAGTTTTCTCATTTTTAGTTTTGCCTACATGTGTTCTATGCATGTTCACTGTACCGTAATTTCCGGACTATAAGCCGCGACTTTTTCCCCAAATTTTGAACCCTGCGGCTTATAGTCAGGTGCGGCTTATATAAGATTTTTTTTCCGTGATATTTGTGATGACTTGATCACTTTTACACACTCGTAAAAAGGCTGTGGACCACTGTTGTGCGGTATCTTGAAGAAAAAAACAACAAAAATACTATTTTGAAACACTACTATGGCTGCTGCTTATTCTGGCTGTGTTGCTTGTGACTATTATGAGTTTTAGTAGGAATGCACGCTAGGTGACCTGCGTCAAAGGGCTCTAAACCATTTCTCTTACTCTGCCATGTGACTCAGAGATTACACAAAGCAGTGGCGCTGTTTGGACCATCTGCATTGTATTAAAACCCAATCAATCAGCATTTAAATTCAATTCTTCTGACATTTTGCTCATCAAAAACAAGTTGTAATGAATGTGAACTTTTAATGCATTTTATTCAGAAGGTTACTTTTAACCCTGAGGCTTAAATGGCCGCGCGGCGTATTTATGGATTTTTACGGCTTTCTGTGTACTGTCTTTCTTTGTAAAAAAACTCATGTGCACGTGCGGCTTATAGTCCAGTGCGGCTTATGTAAGAAAAAAACTAAAATATCCCTGAATTTTAGCTGGTGCGGCTTATAGTCCGGTGCGGCTTATAGTCCGGAAATTACGGTATGTTGCTGGAACAGCCAGCACTCCAATAAGAAATGTTCCATTCCCACCTCACTTTAAAACCGACTGACCAGATTATTTGAGGACGGATTTTGGTAATCCTTTGCGGACACAACAGGGAAACTAGACAGAAGGCTGAGATAATTTCTTTTCGCTTTTCTAACCGCACTCCTCTGTCTTTTCAAGCTGCAGCCATTTATTACGATTACCGAGGAACCATCCTTTGCGGCAGACGGGCGCGGAGGAGTATTTTTAAACCGGATGATGAAATGTGTGCATAGGGGTGTGTGTGTGTGAGAGATGTGGAGAGAAATGAGGTGTGAACTGACCTTGGTTAAGGGTGGAGGTGCTGTTGATGTCACCTGAGATAAAGGAGGATTCAGATTGCTTTCTTACGGTGTCATTCCACATTCTCCTGATTCGACTCTGTCAGGTCAACAAGGGACAATCATTAGACTTTAAACAAGTCCGCTGCTCACATCTCCTTTCATTTATTTGAGTGTGTGCACCATCTTCCTCCGCCTACATTTTACAATTACAGGAACACTGTCTCTACTCTCTAATTTAGAGTTGTTTTCTGAAAGTGAATGCCTTAAGCGTTCATCACTATTTGAACAAAGAATGTGTTCCTGTTAGATCTGGACATAATTAGTTAATTAATTATTTACAATTTGGTTGACTTTATGGAAATGATCAGTCACATCGTGTACGTGGCTGGAGCCAATGAGACGCACCTATAGATGAATCTGTTACAAGTAGGAATGTCGAGTACCAGGTATCGATGCGGTGGGAATGTAGGAAAATGAACATCCTTTTTGTTCCATCTACAATCTGATGAACTGTTGAAAGCTGCCTAATAAATCAACCAATCATGTAGAAAATAACGTAATTTTGGCTTGACCCAAATCATTGTGCAATACCGAACAAAAAGTGCACTTTTATTGCACGTGCATATGGCATTAGTGAGAAAAGTGGCAGAAGAAGTTGGCCAGTAAAAAAGAAAGGATGCGGCTTGTGAAAACTTGACGTTCTACCTGGGTACCAGAGGAGTAGCGTGCGCTTGTCCGTGTAGTGGAAGTCTTTGCCGAACCATGCGAGCTCTCAGTCGGCAGCCTTCCGCAGCAGTATGTGTGACGGAAGCACTTGCTGTACTCTTTGCGGACCTACGAGAGCAGACAAACATGACTCATTGGAAATGTGCTGAAGTGCTGCATTACTTGAGCGCTGCCACATGACATGAAACCTACTTTTTTCTGGAGCAGGCAGTGGAAAATGAAGATAAACATTCCCTGGAAGGCGTTAAATATGGTGAAGAGGTACGCCATGACAATGGAGGCTTCGTTGATGAAGAAGAGACCGAAGGACCACGTCAAGCCGAGCAAACAGAGGAGTGCAAAAGCCCCCATGACCCAAGATCTGCAAGATGACATAAACAAACAGAAGGAGACATTACATTTTGTATACATATCTTACATGGCCCTGACAAATCAATAAATGGCACCATTACTCAGAATGGGTACAGGAAAGCTGCAAGGCAGATGCGAGCAAACCAATAAAACTAAAATGCCGGTATGGCACAGACCTCCAAAGTATAAACAAAAATGTCATTCTAACATAAACAAAGTCAATATTTCCTGTCAACCATATAACTTTTTTTCTTTTCTTGAACTATTTGTAATGCTTTGCGCTGTTCAGATCTCCTCCAAATATTCTCTGTTTAGTCAGAATGCAATGTAGCTCTTTAATAGGAACACTTAACACCAGAATGGAACTTAATACGGTGCAGACCTCGGCTAAGGCCTAAACAATAACAAAATGGGGGAAAAATACAACTCCATTATTTTTGTTATTCTGTCACTTTGTTAGTTATCAAAAGGGCATACCCTTGTCCAAAATGCAATGTTAAAATGGCTGAAAAATGTGTTCAACCAGACCAAAATTCCTGCACAATATTCTGCAAAATACTCATCACAGAGCTTATAATTGCAATTTGACCTTTTTTCACTGAACGTACAGTGTTATCAAAACAAACAATCCAAGTGTACGACATATCTGTGTGTCTGAACCTTACCAATAATTACCAGCAGACGAGGAAAGAGTTCAAGGAGAATAACAACAACAACAACACGATGGAAACAAGAGAGGAAACATTCACAAGGATAGAAAATGATTGGTTTAAAAGTTGCTGCCTGGGAAATGATGGATGACCCGGTGACAATTGGAAAGAGGAACAAGAAAAAGGCAGGAGAGGAAATAGAATTAAGGAGAATTGGGGAGTTCTGGTCAATGCATCCTTACTTGATAAACTGTTTATTATCTTCATAGCTAGCATGAGAAGCAGGAAGAGAAAAAGCACAATTAGATCACAGCGAGGTTTGACTGTGTGTTGTTACATTTACATGACTGTGTGTGTGTGTGTGTGCGCGTGCGTGCGTGCGTGTGTCTGTGTGTGTGTGTAATTAGCCGAGGTGTAAAGTCAAAGCTTACCCAGGCAAATCGGTATTATAGTAGCCGTCACAAACGTGATAATTACTGGCATGGATTGCCCCACAGAGAAGAGAGTGACAGAAGAGAAAGGAGAGGCTGCGTGTTAAATTTGCTTTCACGTGCAACATGCAGAGACACTGGCGCTACAATGGTGCCATGTGAACACAAACAAAGAGACCACAATGAAGCTATTAATACACAAACTATCCTTGCAGGAATAAACAATTTCAAAAGAAAAGGTTCCCAGGAGAAAGGCACAAATTGTGGTTTCCTCAATATGAGATCAGAAAAACTCAAATACACCCGGGTGTGTAAATAAGCATTTATCCTGTCAGTTCTTCTTGATTGCACGCTCACCGCGGTGTTGTCATGCTGCACATATTTGCTAGGAAAAGTAAATAATGAAATCACTCTGAATTTCGCCCTTGTGCTGTTAACACGAGCACCGGGTAACCCCTGATTAGCAGCCTGTAAATACGGTTTTCAAATGTATACAAAAACAAGCAATTACGACTTGAGAAAATGTCGAGCGGCAAACCGTCGACTGCGGATTTGTCAAAGAGCTTGTTTTAATTTACTGGGTCAAAAACTGGGATTTTTTTTTGGTTTGGCACAAGGGGATACAGACAAATAGCAAATTCCAGCCTGCGTGATTTCAAATGTGTTCATTCTTGCTTGTTTGTAGAAGCAGGAAGTGAGTCGTCAGTTGCTGCTTAATTTCTGCTCACTCTTTCTCAAATAAATGAAACATTAAAAATAGAAGTGGAGTAGGGTTAAGGGCTTGCTTGTTTCTATGAGATGTAAAATACTTTGTAAAAAATCTTGATCCTTGTAGTTTTTTTGACAAAAACCTGCCATATACATAAAAAAAAGAGAAACGTTTTTAAAATGTAAAAACATGTCACGTCTCCTCGGAGTGGTAATTTAGTAAGTTTTGTTTTACAATGCTTACATTTGATCAATAGCAACAGTTGCCGGTAATTCATATCCTCACTGATGACAGTTAAAATAGCATTTGATTTTATAATGGTACCAATTTGACTCTGTAAATGGATTGCCTCTATTTCCAATGGGAAGAATTGATTCTTAAAACCCAAATTGGTAGTGGATAATCATCATTTCACAAACAAATTGGGTTTGGTGTGACAGGTTGGGCATTTAAATGATTCCATTTCTTAAACGTGAGCTACTTTAAAAGAGTTGTTGCTCTGATGAATTCTTTAAAAAAAGAAAGCTTTTCCTCAAGAGTAAAAGAGGCTCAGCTTTCGTGGGCAGTTGGTAGAATAGCAGCAGTGTTATATTGCTGGTAAGTAGGATGTGGCTATTTTGCAGTGGAGACTTTACTTACTTGATATTCTCCAGTCGACTCGAGTCTGGTTTCAGGGTGGTTGAGTGCTTCATCATTTTGTACATGGTAATGACCAGGAAGATCAGATTGAGCTGTCAAATCAGAGAAAAGGCAGTGTTAAGAAATAAAGATGAATGACTGACAAAGAAAAGAAAAGAAAGAATCTCGGTCGATCCTGTATCAAAGTTTAAAAAAATAAAAAAAAGGCAGGGAGCCAATCCTGCATGTCCACAGACTAATCCAATAAACATCTATCGCTTCAGTCCGAGAGAAGACGGGCCCACTGGCGCCAAATTTACTGTCATTCTATATCAATAAAAGCATGGGAAAGCATTAAAATCCATCAGAGAAAGAAAAAAAGAGAAGTGGCTCCTCAGTCTGAGGAATTCAGTTGGGAACAAAAAAGAGCAGGGGTAATAAGAAACCTTTTTGTTGTACAAAACAACTCCATCGTTTCGTGAACATACTGAAATATTATAACCAGTACAGTTTTCGATTCCTCTGCATGTTAGAGAAAAGACCGCAAATATAAATGTTGAAGAGAAGAGGGAGGGGTAGCATTATAGTGCGTAAAACCTTAAGGGAATCAGTGGCACATAAAAGACTGGTGGGAGAAAAAAAAAAGCATTTGACGTGCTGAGAGTTCAGAGATTTTTTTTTTTTTTTTTTGCTACCTTGAAAATCAATACTGTGATTTAGAGACACAAAGCTTGGATGGGCTGACAGAGAAGAGCTGCTTCAAATAAATTCACTCGAAAAAATATTTATTCTGGAACAAAGTAGACCTGACCCGGCATGTTCATGCACTCAAACGAGCAGGCGAACCTTAAAAAAAAAAAAAGGAATATCTGAGAAAGATGAATTAGAGTATGTGTGCCTATCAAAGACAATACATATAAAGAGAAATTTGAAGTGTTAACCTACAGCATAATAAAGCCTGCAGAGAATAAAATGCGTTGGCTGGTGGGAGGGAATGAAATAAATGACCTTTGGGGGTGCCACTCATACCATGGCTACTCATTCTTAAACATATTGTGTGTGTGTGTGTGGGGGGGGCTCCTATGAAAAGACTGCCCGTGATCGATACATCACCCCTCCTCGTGCAATCAACTCATGGTGTGAAACACAATACAATAAGGCAGCCTGTATAAGGGAGCTCAGGCAGGGCGAGAACGTAAAATGGAGTACCTCGGTTTAGACTGTATCAAAAGATGGCAATGAATCTGTGGTTTGTTTCACAGAAATCCACTATTATTTCCATCATCTGAGTCCAGCGGTGGAGACTGAAGATGGGGGAGGTGTGTAAGGAAGCGAAAGGAGGACTTTTCAAAAACCCCTTTTCACACAGCCTGGAGTGGTGACATGGATCCAATGAGACAGAGGCGTGTGACACAGAGCTTTAAAGTAACCTAGTCGTAAGGCACATGCCCCCCCTCCCCCTCACCAACACGCTTCCCTGGGGGTTCGTCCTCCATCCTTCACTCCGTCTTTTCTGTCTGGGAATCATCACCGCAAGCCATGCAGAAGCAACCTTGCCACATTGGGACATCAGGAAAAAGCTTCCTTCCCCTCCCGTGCTTCCTTTCACATTTTCGAAGGTAGCCTGCATGTTTACACAGTGAACTCTAAATGAACTGCTGGCGATAAAATATTAAAGGTGCAGATGGAGCTGTCCACATGATAAGAACTGCTTGCGACGTGTCATGATCCAAAAGGCCTTGTGTTCATGTTAGCTCAAGCATACTAATGGCTTACCCCCCAACTACCGCAAGCATACATTCATTATTTCCATGTACCCCTTTCATGGAGCTAATAGACCCTGTGCCCAGAGACGACGATGATCTAAGTGCCTTCCGCCAGCTTTTGCTATAGCCGTGTGTTGTCCAAGGCTGGAAAGGAAAATAAACTAAAAATGGACACTTGCACACAACTGCAATCCATCAAACCCACATTCCCAAAATATTTGTCCAAATTAGGAGTTGATATCTGTTAATTGGTATGTGATTATTATTAGATGAAATTAAAGTAATATGTTTCAATTCAAAAATACATTTGCTGTATTTTTTCTTTTTCCAGAAATCAACCGTTGTCACCCTGAAACCGGCAATTTTCAAATAATAAAAAAAAAAGTTTTAAAAACACACCATCACATTTTCAAGTATACATAATTACAAAGTGCCTTTCAGAGCACTTCATTCAAGGACTGAGAATGAACTTAACAAGAAGACAAAAGTAACTACTGTTACCTTGTTTTGAGGATAGTGCAAAATAAATACATAGTCAGAATTTATGAAAGATACACATCAACGCAACCGTAAAACGTTTTACCATCTGAATTTTTATGTTACAAAAGCAAGCATGGTTTATGTGAGAAGCTGTTTGAAATGCTGCTGGAAGTTGCAGTTACACTTCAAGTAATAAAGTTTTCTCATCTATACTCACCAAAATGTTCTTCCGATCTGGGATGCACGTTAAATATTCTACAGCAGTGAAGAGTCTTTGCCCCATTGTGGTACTAATAAAGGTTATCTTAAATGTTGAAGAATCACTGCACATGTCTGAGTCTATCTGAGAAGCAAACTTGAGATCGTTTAAAATGTTGCAAAAAACAGCTTTCTCAGACTTTTACTGCATTGTACTTAATTAAATTAATTTGCAAAATAAGAAATCTACAATTTAAAAAAAAAATCCAGTCCATAAATAGCTCAGTCTTTAGCCAGTGTTTTGTGTCATTCCCAGTCCATTAAGAAAAAAAAAAAAAAACAATAAAAGACAATAATAGATAATAAAGTCGGG
This sequence comes from Syngnathus scovelli, assembly GCF_024217435.2. Lineage (NCBI taxonomy): Eukaryota > Metazoa > Chordata > Actinopteri > Syngnathiformes > Syngnathidae > Syngnathus > Syngnathus scovelli. The sequence continues at coordinate 7,354,621 of NC_090856.1, forward strand.
TCAATGAAGTTAACACACATTTGAATGACATTGAATCTATGAGAAAGTAAGTTTGGGCCCTGTTGAAATTTTAGAAACAGACAAAATGTGACATTTAATTTCATGGACACTATATCATATGTGGAATACAATAATGTGGTCAAACGGCTTACAAGGGAGAACATGACTGCTCTTGATTAAAACCCAAGCAACATGGTTTCGCTGCAGAAGTTAACCACAACACATTGTTTTCCCCTCATTTTCTTCTGGCTCTTGGGGCGTTTCTGGTCTTCTTCATTGACAAGGACACAGGCAATTTGTTGAGAAACCCAAGGTCACTGGTGGTGCAGGCAAACCTTGCTCCTGCATACTTCCCTGGAGATCAGCCTTTCCACAGTACTTTGTCTTTTTGAGTCATTTGTTGCACCGAATCAGACGAGCGAGTTCTGCGAAACCTCATTCCTGTCACACATTAGCTCTCCTCCAATACATTAGCGACTCGCAGGGTCATGATTCTATCTTTGCGGTCATCACCGCCGGGATCCTGATCAACATTTCTACTGCAGACACATTTTTCATGCAAATCATTACGGCAACAACATACGATTGGAAAACAATAAGGGTCCAATTAAGAAAAGAAAAATGCGCTCCCGTGTGGCTATCAAGAGTGCTCGCAGAGAGGCAAGCCAGCTTGTGTTTGGTACCATTTTACAATTACACACACTTTTTGTCTACAGAGAGAACTCCAAATCAGTAAAAAAGCCGATTTACTGCTGCTGACACACCATTTAATATGAATTTTTCTGGTTTCTGCTGCATTTTTATGCATTCAAATTATAAAGATTTCCGCCCAAAACTGCATTGTATTTTTTGGCCTATATTCCATCCATCCATTTTCTGTCACGTGCTGGTGCCACCGGCGACAGGACCACGCCCCCCTGTCAATGGAATCGCCGTCACCTGCCACGGGCTCATGGACAGCACTATATCAGCACCGCCAGCGCAGACCTGAGTGTCAGTCTGTCCCTTGATGCTGCCTTGCTCATCAGTCCCGAAGCTACGGACTCGCTTGACTACTTGGAACCCCCGCAGAATCGTTTGTCCTCTTCAGCCCGATCGCCGCTCCAGCGCCCGCTGTTCCCATCATCCCCTTCTCCAATAAAGCCCGTCGCTACGCACTTGGCTGTACTGTCCGTTCCCTTACAGTACAGACTGACCAACGCTATGCAGCCAGCGAACGACGAGACGGCATTGAGTCGACTGGAGCGAGCCGAGACCGCCGTCAGCAGCCTGTCTGCCGACATCCGGCACCTGATCAAGGTTGGTCAGCAGCAACAGCTACAGCAGCAGGAGATGGCCCAAGCCCTCCAGAGACTGTCGGTGGCTGCGTCCCCGGCTGTCACGGTACCCCCGCACCGCTCGTCTGCCGAGGCCAGGACGCTCGTGGACGTCCCGGAGCCCCGCCTTGGCAACATCGAGAAGTTTAACGGCGATCCCAAGCACGTGAGGGCATTCGTGACGAACTGCCGCATAATGTTCAGCCTCCAGCCAATCACGTTTTCGTCGGAATCAGCCAAGGTCGGGTTCGTCCTAACCCACCTCACGGGCGAGGCGCGGCTGTGGGGCCTGGCCGAATATGAAAGGATGGCCCCGGCTTGCGATTCCTTCGACGCCTTCGCGGAGGAATTGCTCCGCCTGTTCGACCTGGGATCCGCCGCCGAGGACGCCGCCGAGGAACTGGCGACGCTGCGTCAAGGTAGCCGATCGGTCGCAGAGTACGCCCTTAAGTTCCAGACGTTGGCCGGCAGCAGCGGATGGAACACGCCGGCGCTCGTTAGCACCTTCCTAAACGGACTCGCCGAGTACATGAAAGATGGACTGGTTGCGTACGATCGCCCGCGAACCCTGAGGGGCGCGATGGACTTGGCGGCCCGAGTAGACCGGCGGATCCAGACGCGGCGGCGCGATCGGGAGAGGAGGTCCCCGCGAAAACCGTGTGGTCACATTCCTCCGTCTGCTGGGGACCCGCCAACCACACCACCCGCCGAGCCCATGGATCTGGGAGGGGCTCGGGTTCCCTCGGAGGAGCACCGTCGACGCCCCTCACTGGGCTTGTGTTTTTACTGTGGGGAGGGGGGCCATCGGGTAGCGGGGTGCCCGTTAAAGAGGCCGGAGCTCACGCGGCGTCGGGGGATCCGCGTGAGCTCGACCAGCACCGGCTCTCCCAGCCCCAGCACGCTCACGCTACAGGCACGCGTCCAGCTCGCGGCGGGCGACCAGAACGTGGCGGCCTTGGTGGATTCCGGCGCGGAGGGGAACATCATGGACATTAGCCTGGCACGCAAGTGGGGTGTCGGCTTCCTCCCTCTGAGCCCGTCTATTCCCGCACGTGCCATTGATGGCCGTCTGATCGGCGAGGTGGCTTTCGTGACGGAACCAATTAAGTTACTGCTCTCGGGCAATCACCACGAGACCATCCAGTTTTTTCTTCTCTCCCTCCCAGGACAGCAGCTCATACTGGGGCACCCTTGGTTGCGGCAGCACAACCCGGTGCTGGACTGGGAGGTGGGGGTTGTTCGGCAGTGGAGCGAACGCTGCCATCAGGCGTGCCTGAAGGCGGCCACCAGCCCACTCAGCAGAGCCCCGCCGAGGTACAGTCCCGACATCCCCAATGTCCCAGCGTTTTATCACGAGCTCAAGGAGGTTTTTAGTAAAGCCAGGGCCACTTCTCTTCCTCCACACCGGTCCTACGACTGCGCTATCGAGCTGTTACCCGGCACCTTCCCTCCCAAAGGACGCGTCTACTCCCTGTCCGCTCCTGAGCGCCGGGCTATGGAGGAATACATCCGGGAGTCCCTGGCAGCCGGTATCATACGACCGTCCTCTTCACCTGCGGGAGCGGGGTTCTTCTTCGTGAAGAAGAAGGAGGGCACGCTACGCCCGTGTATCGACTACCGGGGACTAAACGAGATCACTGTGAAGAACCGATACCCTCTGCCTCTTCTGTCTTCCGCCTTCGAGAGCCTTCAGGGAGCCACCATTTTCACCAAGCTGGATCTTCGCAACGCCTACCACCTGATCCGCATCCGGGAGGGAGACGAGTGGAAGACGGCTTTCAACACCCCGAGCGGACACTACGAGTACTTGGTGGTTCCGTTTGGGCTCACCAACGCCCCAGCGGTTTTCCAGTCACTGATTAACGACGTGCTACGAGACATGCTGGACAGATTTGTGTTCGTTTATTTAGACGACATCCTCATTTTCTCCCGCTCGCTCCCTGAGCACATCAAGCATGTACGGGCGGTGCTGCGCCGTCTCCTTGAGAATTCGCTCTACGTGAAGGCGGAGAAGTGCGAGTTCCACGCCTCCTCTGTCAAATTCCTCGGCTATGTGGTGCGTGAGGGATCCATCAAGATGGACCCTGGGAAGGTGCAAGCGGTCACGTCATGGCCTGTTCCCGAAACACGCAAGCGACTGCAACAGTTCTTAGGGTTCGCGAACTTTTATCGCCGTTTTATCCGTGGATACAGCACAGTGGCCGCGCCCCTCACCTCCCTTACCAGCCCCGCCTCCCCGTACAAATGGACGGAACGGGCAGAACGGGCATTTCAGGAGCTTAAGAGGAGGTTCACATCCGCTCCCATCCTCAGGGTTCCCGATCCCGACAGACAGTTCGTGGTAGAGGTGGACGCCTCGAACGTGGGTGTCGGGGCGGTGCTGTCTCAACGTAGCCGCCAAGACGATCGCCTCCACCCGTGCGCCTTCTTTTCTCGCCGTCAAGTTGGCCTTGGAGGAGTGGCGGCATTGGCTGGAGGGCGCCACCACTCCGTTCATCGTCTGGACCGACCACCGCAACTTGGAGTATCTGCGATCGGCCAAGAGGCTGAACGCAAGACAAGCACGGTGGGCTCTGTTCTTTGACCGGTTTGAGTTCTCTCTTTCCTATAGACCGGGTTCCCGTAACGCGAAGGCGGACGCCCTGTCGCGTTTGTTTCCTGGGGGGGAGGAGGGACAGGGTCCGCCTCCCACTATCCTCCCGAGCTCAGTTCGGGTGGCGGCTCTTACATGGGAGATCGAACGCCAAGTGGAAGCCGCATCACGCGATCAACCCGGCCCCAGCAACTGCCCGGAGGGTCGCCTGTTCGTCCCTGAAGGTCTGCGGTCGTCCGTGCTGCAATGGGCGCACGACTCACGCCTGGCCTGTCATCCCGGCGCGGCACGCACGAGGTACGTGGTGGCACAGCGTTTCTGGTGGCCCACCTGGCAAGTGGACACCAGCGATTACGTCAGAGCCTGCTCAATTTGTAACCGCTACAAGACGTCTACTCGTCCTCCGGCCGGGCTGCTTCAACCCTTGCCGGTCCCCCAGCGTCCCTGGTCTCACCTGTCGATCGACTTTGTCACGGGCCTCCCCCCCTCTGAGGGAAACACGGTGGTCCTCACGGTGGTGGACCGTTTTAGCAAAATGACGCATTTCATCCCTCTGCCTAAGCTCCCATCTGCGAAGCAGACGGCGTCCATCATGGTGCGGGAGGTGTTTCGCCACCACGGCCTCCCACAAGACATCGTGTCAGACCGAGGACCTCAATTCGCTTCCACCTTCTGGACGGAGTTCTGCCGTCTCCTCGGCGCCACGGCCAGCCTCTCCTCGGGGTTTCACCCTCAGTCCAACGGTCAAGCGGAGCGCCTGAACCAGGAACTGGGCAGGTCTCTCCGATGCATGGCCGCCGGGGACCAGCGCGGGTGGGTCCAACAGCTTCCCTGGGTAGAGTACGCTCACAATTCCCTCCCCAGCTCGGCTACTGGACTTTCGCCTTTCCACTGCGTCTTCGGGTACCAGCCACCCTTGTTCGCCCACCAGGAGCGTGGTGCGGCGTGCCCGTCGGCCCAGGCTTGTGTCCGCCGTTGTCATCGCGCCTGGGCGAGGGCCCGGGTCACTCTCCTCCGCTCTGTTTCAGGCTACGCCCGCCAGGCGAACAAGCACCGGACACCGGCTCCGGAGTACAGAGTGGGGCAGCGTGTGTGGCTCTCGACGCGGGATTTGCCGCTGCGAGCAGGATCCCGCAAACTGGCGCCCCGCTTTGTTGGACCGTTCCCTATTCAGAAGGTGATTGGCCCGGCCGCAGTCCGTCTTCTCCTTCCAGAGTCCATGAAGGTTCACCCCACGTTCCACGTGTCCCGTGTGCGGCCCATCCATGAGAGCGCGTTGGCGCCGGCGCCCGTTCCGCCGCCGCCGCCCCAGCTCGTTGAGGGGGGCCCGGCTTACGCTGTCCGCTCCCTGCTCCGATCGCGGCGGCGCGGTCGTGGTCTCCAATACCTCGTGGACTGGGAGGGTTATGACGACGCGCACCGCTCCTGGGTTCCGAGCCGCTGGATACTCGACCGTTCGCTCATCACGGAGTTCCATCGCTGCCATCCGGACCAACCGGGTCCTCGGCGCGGGCGCCCAAGGAGGGACGAGGGGAGGTCTTGCCCGCCGGTACCGGGGTCTTCTGCTCCCGCGTCCGTCGATCCTGCGTCTGGCGAGGTGTCGGACGTTTCGGCGGTGTGCTGACCCCCCCACCTGGTCGCCCGGGGAATTGCCTTCCTTTTTTGTTTTTTTTTGTTTTGTTTTTGGTTCCTGGGGACGTCGGGAGCCGTCCCTTGTGGGGGGGGTTCTGTCACGTGCTGGTGCCACCGGCGACAGGACCACGCCCCCCTGTCAATGGAATCGCCGTCACCTGCCACGGGCTCATGGACAGCACTATATCAGCGCCGCCAGCGCAGACCTGAGTGTCAGTCTGTCCCTTGATGCTGCCTTGCTCATCAGTCCCGAAGCTACGGACTCGCTTGACTACTTGGAACCCCCGCAGAATCGTTTGTCCTCTCCAGCCCGATCGCCGCTCCAGCGCCCGCTGTTCCCATCATCCCCTTCTCCAATAAAGCCCGTCGCTACGCACTTGGCTGTACTGTCCGTTCCCTTACATTTTCTGAACCGCTTAGTCCCCACGGGGGTCGCGGGCGTGCTGGAGCCTATCCCAGCCGTCATCGGGCAGTAGGCGGGGGACACCCTGAACTGGTTGCCAGCCAATCGCAGGGCACACAGAGACAGACAACCAATCGCACTCACACTCACACCTAGGGACAATTTGGAGTCTTCAATCGGCCTACCAAGCATGTTTTTGGAATGTGGGAGGAAACCGGAGTGCCCGGAGAAAACCCACGCGGGCCCGGGGAGAACATGCAAACTCCACACAGGGAGGGCCGGAGGTGGAATCGAACCCGCACCCTCCTAACTGTGAGGCGGACGTGCTACCCAGTGCGCCACCGAGCCGCCGTTGGCCTATATTACACTCACTAATTTAACATGAGTTTTCACTATTTTGTTTTAAAAAAATAAATAACGAATATACCGTAATTTCTAGACTATAAGACACACCTGTTTTTAAACTGCACCAGCTAAAATTACGGGAAAATCTTTTTTTTTTTTTTTAAATATATATATACATATATATAAGCCGCACCGGACTATAAGCCGCAGGTGTTTTAATGTTTTAATTACCATTTGCAAGCGAATATACACAAAGAGGATTGTCAGGAAAGAGATGGTTCTTTGGGGACGCATACCTTTTATTAACATAATGTTTACTGACAGAGATGAAGGAGCTCTGCAAACATAAAAACATGTATAAATCTCAGCGATGACCATAATAAACTTAATGTGTAGGGAACACTAGCAACACACAACCAATAATAAAATGGGGCCACTGTAAAGTAAACTGTAAAGTTAGCAATGAGGTATGAACTATACGGAAAGCTCTGGAGAAAACATGACCGGGAAAAAAAATACTGAAAAGGGTGACGCAATAAGATGCCATCAACAATAGCCCAGTGCCCTCGAGTGGCACTAGTGAAACATCTACAGAAAACGCAGAAGCTCAATTTTCTTCGTTAAGAGCCAAATCGACTGCCTTTAATTTAAAAGCGGCATCATATGCATTTATTTTGTCCCCCATAATGAGGGTTTATGTATAGTAAAAGCTTCCTTTCTCCAGTAATGTCTGTTTTGACCTTGTTCGGTCTCTTGTACGTGACAATTGTGCGGCACTGTTTGCCTGGCGTACAGACATGCCATCAACACGCCACCCTTCTTCCCAGTGACCGCGTCTGGTCACATATCCCTCCGTCAAGCAAAGCGTGCCGCACAACAGCGGTCCACAACCTTTTTTCTAACGAGTGTATAAGTATATTAAACATCACAAAGATCACGAAAAATCCATAGATATGCCGCACCGGGCTACAAGCCGCAGGGCTCAAAGCTTGTGCAAAAAGTAGCGACTTATAGTCTGGAATATACGGTGCTTCAGATAGAAATGCTAATTTGATCGTCAGTTTAATGTTCAACAAGAGATGTGGATGCATCTGTAGCCACAGCGCCAACCATGGTGCTGGATAATGAACACAGCACTGAACAAATCTAATGCAGCCGTCTGGCAAAGGAGACAGAGGTTTGCATCCTCATGGTAGCGAGGTAGACTGTAACGTCCTCACTTCTGTGTGCACGAGGGTAAGATAAAACACGGTGTGGTAACCAGAGATGATATATGTTCTTTTTTTCTTCATCTTTTTACACATGATGGTGATAACACATGCTCTTGTCTGGAGTGGGAGATAATAATGTCGTGACCAGCATTGTATGGCTCAATGGGACATATGCTACACGTCCCTCACCTCTAACGGTCCTTGACCAAACAAGTCGTGCCTTTCACTGATGCTGTCATCTGCTATTTACAATTGACATACAACACAAAAGGAGGCTGGTGCAGACAAGGAACACAGCAGCTATAAAATCTTAACGTGCCGTTTTACTTGAATGCACGCATCAAAGCGCTTCATTGTACAACAACAGCTTGTCCTCCCCGTGAGCTGTGTAAAGGTATAGACACACTATCAGAGAGATTATTGTCAGATGACTCCTAAAATTTCTTCGGCACGAGGAGGTTGGAGCAAAACCCCGCTGATTCTTTTTCTCACTACCACCTTAATCTCTTCCTTGCATCTGCTTCATCTCTCCCCACTCACTCCATCAGATTCACTCTTCACACAGAAAATACAACTTAAAGCTTACCATGATGATAAAGGTGACAGGTCCTATGAAACTCCAGATGAAATGATTATCCACACTTAGCCAACACCTGCGAGAAGGAAAGGCACAAAATACAGACTTCAGTTTGGGAAAGGGAAAATGCATCTGCATTCTTTTGTTTCTTTAATAGAGTAGATTAACAATAAATTAGACTAGTCAACCCATTTAAAAAAAATAATAAATAAAATCAGAGATGCAAGTATTTTTGTTGATGTTCTATTAGTTGATTCCAAATACGCCCTCCATAAACAATAACAATAATTGATATGTAATATATTTAGGTAGTCATATGTATTTATGAATGTTAGCAACTAGTGGCTGCAGTCAAGACCAGGACTCCATTTGTACTGAAGATGGTTCAAGTTTGGTTTATTAACAATATGTTTATTGTACACATTTTTATTTTTTACCAATCAAAAACATTTTTTCAACTCATCGAATCACCGAATATCCCTAGCATCGTTTTCCTGCTTCTCATTGTTAGGCTGATGGATTGAATGATTTCTCATCAATATTTAACCTCAAAAGCTTTTTTTACCGATTGTCCATAAGCGCAAAACAAAGGGTAGACCCTAAGTAGCCCCACTTCATAGTCTTAGCAACGATGCGGTCATTAATCTATGTAAAAAGCTTTTTCTGCACAAAGCATTTACAAACAAGAGGTCACCTGAGGGTCTTTTAGGAGAAAAGCATTAATGTACCCACACCACCCACCCCCTCCCTCCTCCCCCGTTCTAACCGCAGTATTGAGTCCGTCAAACACTTTCAAATGACATGAAAAATTGAACAGCTGCACATCCCTGCTGACAGCTGCTCAAATAGTTTGATGCTGCCTATGAGGGATTTGCACATGATTCAGGTAGTAGAAACAGAAAACAGAGCAGTTTTGTTCTGATAAAATAAACCCAAATGATTCGCTTACGCTTTTTCTGTCCCATAGCTTCCATAGTCGATGGCCGCAGAGACGCCAACCACGATGGCAGGAAAGAGGTAACCAGATACGTAGTAGTACTTTTTCCGCGAGTATTCACTTTCAAAGACTTCCACAAGCATGAGGTACAGCTGGACTCCTTCCAAACACATCCAGGAGAAGGAAGCCAAGAAGAAAAAGTGGAGGATCCCCGCAATGATGGCACAGCCAATCTGAACAAGAACAAACGTCCAAATCAAAGATGGTACAATTTATTAAATACCAGTCGTTGCTTTTCAATTGAAGTTAATATCACATACAATTGAAAACAGAAGAGAAAGTGAACCGTTTTAATTTTGAGTCAGCAGAAAAAGTCTGCCAATGTAGCTGAATTTAGTACAAAGCTGAGATTTTAATTAAAAAATATATATATATTACGTATATTACCCGGCCATGACATCAAGCAAGCGAAACCTTGTCGATCGACTATGCTTTAAAAGAGGGAGGAAAAAAAAAAACATCTGTCAAGGGGTGGACACGGCTCTTTAGTAATCTTTATTAATGGTGCTGTTCTACTCATGTCATGTCAGGGACAAGCTGAGAGGCTTTGGAACAAACAACACTTAAAAGCTCATCTCATCCATTTAACTATGAAGAGTCTTTTGCCTTGTTTTGTGGCATTGTGAAGCGATAACGTGAAAGCGAATGAATGCTAAGTAAATCATTAGGGTGCACGCCCTCCCCTCTTACCCTGGGCTCTGTCATATCGATACCAATTAGGAATATTAACTCGGCGAGGAAGAGATTGATGCAGAGGTTCTTGTGGATGGTGTTGCGATCGCTCTGCAGTCCTCGGAAGAAGCAGAAGGTGAAGATGCTCATGCTTAGACAGACCAACGACACCACGATACCCACGCGGGTGATGACAGTCAACAGCAGCTCATGTTGTCTGTTGACCTAGGAGAAAAAAATTATGCATGTCAACTAAATGTTAAAACAACAAGACACTATTATAGTATCACACATTTGGTGGTTTTCTCAGATTTCTCAAAAGGTTCTATTTCTGAGAAACCAAAACCGGCCTTTCGTCAAAATGTTCACAATAATACGATAATCGCAGAATACTTAACATTGAAAGCAGATAATGGACGACATTATTACTTTTCTCCTTGAACTCATTGAAATATCTCTTTGCTTGGCAATTTATACTCAAGCATTTTAACTTTTTGGACCGCTCAAGCTTTAGATCCAATTAGCTAAATTTCTCCATCCTGTATAATTTACGCTAAACTGATTCAACATGTTCATGGTTGAAGAGGAATTTTTGGATTAACCCGAAATGAGACCTCCTTGTCTATCAATGACAACAATAAAAACCTGAAATAATAATTAACTGTCAAAAGGTTTAAAAAGATACAGTTAAGAGTGGAACATTTTACTTTTGCCATTTTACATCACACAGAACAAATCTATCTGAAAGTCTGGAGAAACGACTTGTAAGGGTTCTCAGTTTGGCAGAAAATATTAATCTCAAATGCCAGAAAGACAAATGCCAGAAAGATGATGAATATCAGAGAACATAAAAATGACCTACTGAGATTTTGCGGTGGGCCATGAGGATGGCAAAGTTAGTGAGGTGGCTGCAGGAGCAGGAGGTGTGTGTTTTATTGGACTCAAGGAGCTTGCAGCCTTGCGTAGACCAGTGGCCCATCATACTCCTCTCGGAATAATTCCAGAAGGAGCAATTGGAGTTGAAGTAGTGCTCCATCTGCAAGATAACAAGAGATATGCTAAAGTGTCCCAATAATTGACTGCCTGAAATTGAAGTAGATGAACAACACAAAGGCCATTTACCCCCTGCTCGTACAAAGTATTTTTCCGCACTGATACGGATGACGATTTCTCACTTCACAGCTCTTATGAAGCAATTCATATGTTGTATCTCATTTAGCACATGCTTACCAAATCAAGCGACACATTCTTGGATATATGAGGCTTTAATAACAGTGAAGCGTAATTGTTTGACGCCATGTCTTTGGAATTGCACAATTTCCCAGATAAAGAATGGAGCCACGCGTACCCCTCTGGGAACTCAGTGACAACTTTAAAAGAAGAAAGATAATTGGCGCTGCAGTAATTTCATCCTAGATTGTACAACTAATCTAGGAGTTAATTTCCCCCCACAATAAAAGAAAACGGCTATCATTTATATCCTGATGTTGATTAAGGAATTAGTTTTCATTAAGAATTCACTTAGGTTCTAAAGACAGCTTTAATTTGATGTTCAATGACTTAAATAAACTACAGACTGACCGAGCCAGACATTTAGAATTCAAATGCTTTGTGCTTTCTGCTGTGAATCTACTTTCTAGATTTTTTTTTTTTTTTTCCTTTTCAAATATGACTCTGCCCACTCCACTCACATCTATGTGCTCCAGGGTAAAAACCACCGGGTCATTGATGAAGACACGGCTGGATTCTTTGTTGATTGAGGCGGCGATGATGTCGGAATTGACGGACACGTTTCGTCCATAAGCGTCGTTGGCCATCTGAATGGTGGCGTTTTCCGTACTGAGGAACTGGCCTAGGTTCTTGTAGAGAACAAAAACCATCTTGGCGACTCCTACATAAAAAAGAAAAAAACATAAGAGGATGAATGGCATCTTGCGGTGTTATTCTTTGACGTCAATTTTTTCTTAATGGAGCTCACCATTACGACTGTTAAGCTTGATGGTATTGGCCGAAAGCTGGATTGAGATTCCCCCTTTGTTGGATTGTGGGAATTTAAAATCCTGCACCTGACCGTCGGTGCTGAGTACATAGACATCCAAGACTGCCGAAGGAGGAGTCAGAAGATGACCGTCAAGGGAAAAAAGGAGTTGTCACTTGTCAGTCATAACGAGGCATGTTTAAATGGGTACATCACTATAAAATGAAACGAGACTACGGAGCTTAATGTCAAGGCGTTCTTTTAAAGACTCACGATCGTATTACCCCGACACAATATAAACGTCCATCAAAGCGGGATCCATTCATCCTTGTAACGCTTGCTTAATGAAGCGATGCAAAATAACACAAAGAAAACAGCCATATGTATTCGCTTTAATCAATAACGAGAATGAGGGGGTGAGGAGGAGGTTGTGGATACGCAAAATACCCCGCAGCAGACTAATGCTCAAATTAATGTATATCTTAACACGGTCTAGACACATTCATTTATAAACTAAGTATCTGCAATCAGAGAATCCAGCTTCTTTAATTGGCTGATATTCATCATTTTGTCAGTAAGCGACTCGTTAAACTAATACGTATGTACAGTTTTCCTTTACCCTCGAGGTCAAGGCGGTATTCATGAAATAGGGCTTTCTTGTTTTCTTTTTACAAGTAATTCCCGCAATTCAATTATACCAGCTGAGCGTGTTTGAATTGTGAGCGCCTGTCAGTTGATGGTTTCCAACTCACTTATATTGTCTGCAGGAACTTTGACGATGGCGGGCTCCATCAGGTTATCGGCAAACACAAAGGCGCCCTCCTCCAAGGTGTCCAGTAACATGGTGGCAGCATGCGTCTGCTCCGTAGTGTTCATGTCCTGCCAGGACTTTAAAGCTTCGGGCCGGAGTAGGTTGTTGACTGTATCCACAATGGCCTGTGTTAAACCACAAAAGAAAGTGAAAAACAAAACAAAATGTTTTGGGGAAGGAGAAAAAATATAACATTCACAGACATGAGAGTGTCATGCAGACATTGATGAATAAAAAGCTGAGCGGAAGCATCACATAATACGATCAGACAATAAATGAGAATAACTGAACAGCCTTTACGGAGTTGCAAGCATATCATGATAAAAAGAAAGTTGCAGAGTAAAATTGTGGATGCTAAGCGCAAGCGGATTTGGTTTCTTTTTCAAGGACGTCTCATCAAGGCACCCACTTGTGGTCTAAGAGTGAGCAGGTCCACTCCAATAATGGGATATCAACTCCAAAGTACTCAAACTGGGAAAGTTCCCTTGTTTATTATGGCTGCCTACTTGCTGTGACTGTGTGAAAATGATCTCATACATAATATTATAGTTATAATTAGGTACGGTTTTCCACACCTACACCCAGCTTCACTTTTTAGGGTGAAGTACACCTTTAAACTTGCATTTGCTTTAGCTTTCCTCAGGAAATAACCAGATCAATATGTCTAATCAGGTAATCAATGCCAGAGACGAGTAGCGTGAAGGATGGAGTGCGAGAAGAGACCAACTAAAGTGATGCGTGTGCATCATATATGGCAGGTATCAGATAATGCCAAGTCATCAATCTCCATGCCAGATTTTCAGTAGCACTGTCAGTATGCTTTAGGAGACTGTAACATTGACAAATGTAATGTATCATGTATTAGGTAATCCATCAGGGATTGGAATAATCATGGATTGGTAATTCTTCATTTTAGATATTTTGCGCAATTGGATTTTCCCAACTTTTATGGCAACAGTATGGGTAAAAAAACAACAATTCTAGAAGTTGTTAGAGCTGCAGAAGGACAAGCAACTTGAATTTTACATATATTCTGTGTGTCTAATACCTAAAACATGAGGGCAAAGATTTGATGAAACACATTTGGAGTTATGTATTTGTACCTTCATCATGCAATTAGCCTTTATACACCGTGACTTTGCTCAATCTGTTTTAATACTGTCCCAAATGACAGATCTGCATGGAGGAAGGTGTTGACTTTGGTGGCAAGCAGAGGACACGGACGTCCCTAGTGGAGGAGGGATATATTTGGACAGAACACCGTGATGCATAAACACAACCTGACAGCATTCAGGAGAGAAAAAAAAGATGGTTTGGCCTAAGTAACCCTATTATCCAAGTGGAACAAATTGCACCAATTTATGGAAAACAATTACTCCTGTGACCTCAAACATGTTATTGTGAAACAAGATCTTAAGTTTTGACTTTGCTGATGATAACAAGTCAGGTGATGGTGGTCCTTGAAAAGAAAAAAAGTATGAGAAAAGTGGGATTAGTTTTTGGTTCCTTCAGTCATAATCCAAATTAAGATGTAAAACAAAAGACATTCATGGTACAGTGTCAAATTTGAAACTGAGGATGAGTGTGTTGTTTCCATTTGACTTTAATGTGGTTGTGCGTATGGAAGTAGTATAACTTAAACATGGAATTGAGTGAGTACATATCAGTAAATAAATAAAAAAAAAAGTTCATGCTGCAGAACTGGTCATATAGCGCAGGCAGAGAGGAGGGGGCGGCAGCAAGCATGAGGTTTAGGGATCAAGAGTATCACTCCAATACCTTCATGTACGCCCTGCAAGTCCTTTCTCGTTTTTGAAGCTTTTTTGGTTTTAATTCATCAAGAAAAAAAGAAGGGATAAGACAGAGAAAGACAGATGATTTGAAGTCTAAGTAAGCCTGACAGAATGGATGCACAAACTCATCAATGACTCTTGCGTCTTACCTGAAGGTCAATGAATAAAAAGGGATTTGGATGACGTCCATGATCATTGCATAAATTGTATGACTGATATCCATGCAGCCAAGATTAGTTTTTTGCTTTTAACTTTGACGTTGAAAGGAAAGCAGATTGGCTCCCGTATAAATGGTACAGTGCCATGATTGAGTATTCACTTCTCAAATTCTTATTTTTGCACAGTTTCTGCCCTTAAACATTTAAGATCTTCAAACAAATGTAACTATCAATGACAACCCAAGTAAATGTTTTTGTTTTTTTCTTAATTAAATGAAAATAATAATTTAAAGCTACTTGGCCCTGTGTCGGAAAGGTATATAAATGCTAACTACTTTAAAATCTGAGGTTACATTACATACATTATGGCGCCAGGATTTCTTAATGCAACTTTGTAACAACTGTTAAAATTTTTGACCCAACTTGAAAGTTTAAAACCCTACTTTGAAACGCAAACCAGAGTTTGTAACCCTTATTTGAAACCCTAACATCAATTCAAATTGGCCATGGCTACTCACATACTTTGAAAAGCTGAATGCATTTTCATTGACAACACCCAAGGCTGATGAAATCACTTACCCTAAATAGAACCTGTCTGACAAAATAACAATAATAATAATAATAATAATAATAATAATAATAATAATAATAATAATGTTGGCAGAGAGGAAAACTGGGATAATGACCATAGACCCAGAAATGGAATTTATTTTATTTAAAAGGTAAACGATTATTTGTGATGGGATCATTTTTTTAAAACACAAAACAATTATCAATACTACCAGGCTACTTTGGAGTTTCCGCTCTATGCCAAGTTTCTATTTATTCACATTCATTTTTACCTTGTTGAAGCTCCGTCCTGCAGAGTCCTTCTCACTAGGCCGAAGCTCCTGCAGCTGAGCATCCAGGATATCCACCAACTGCTCCATGAGGCGCACTGAGGAGCTGACATCTCCCGCGTAGATCGGGTTTTTTGTGTGCTTTGCTAATTCGTTAGCCAAGTTTGCTGCATTTTCACCACTGCGGATCTGCAGGTGGTAAAGAAGGCAGATTTGCTATTAATAATAGCCTTGTTTCTAACAACGAGTTACATTAGAGTAAGAGTGTAAATTGTGCATTTGATGACTTGGTAATTTAAAAATAGACATGGTAAACTATTGTTATATGAATGTGAGTGTCAAAATATTTAAAATCATAAAATCAAATCCTTATTGGCACATTATGTGTGTGCGTGATTTTGTTTTAGTAAGATGGTGAAGAAAAATAAGGAGCTCACACTCACCTTCTGGGCTACCTGGTTGACCCAGTGGGAGGTACAGTTGCTGAGATCAGGGCCCTTAGGGTGCCAGGTCCCAGTAGAAAGGACACATAAATAAGATGCTGTGCCTGTAAGGGAATAAAAGTACAAGCAAGTCAACCACTTTTGCTCTTACAACACCTTCTGTCTGTTTTTTGCTAGAAATGGCTTCACATTTTTCTGTCCTATTTAGCCATGTGGCCTAACACAATTTCACACACAATCCAATACGATTGCATGTCGCCATGTTGAGTTCTGGGCCCAAACAGCTGAGCCTGCAACAGAGCAGTTACAGATTGCTTAATCATGTTTGGACGTGACGATGGCAAAAGGCACTCTATTATAAATTGTCTTCACTGACTCCGCACGCTCGCATTATGCTTCTACATAACGAGATCATGGCACATTGGTATATCAGACACATCAAATAACCCTCTCTTGAGGGGCGCAACATGTCGGGAGCCCCGTGAGACGAGATGAGCCCTGTTTACCTCGGGTTCCCTTGGGACAAGGTCGCTCTACCAGCATGCCCCGCTGGGTCTGAGGCCACATGATGTCTCTTCTCTCGGTAGCCTCGCAGAAGCGCTCTGGCAAAGGGAACGACTCCAGGGGTGGAGGGGAAGTCGTCTGCAGGATTACAGGAGGGCGCCTGGCCGCTCCCTTGCCTCCCTCCTTGGGCCCTGTTGTGGTGGTGGTGTTGTTGGCCACGCCCCGGTGCACTGTGGTTGTTGTGGTGGTGGTTGTCGTTCTTACAGGCTGAGGGGGCACGGTGGCCTGAGATAAAGGCGGAGCTGCACAAAAGACAAAATATGATTATTTATATTGAAGGGTGTAATTACACGACAGAATAATTTAGGACAGACTTTAGGCTGCAGCTGCAGAAAACTGGCAAAAAAATGCAATATCTATGTCAAGCCAGAGTGAATACTTGGCAATTTACACAAAAAAAAAAAACTCATTGCACTTTTTAACCTAACTTTTCATCCAAAATTTTGGCTTGTGCATGAATGACTAAAATCAACACTTTTTTTAAAAAAATGTCATTCTTTTTTCATACAGTTGAAACGAGTGAGATGCAGGTAAAAAGTATGATTCTTATGAATTAGTCAAACTAGAAAACACGTGATGCTGTGCGGGTGCACTTTGAGGTCAGCTCATTAGTGTGGCACCCCCGTGGACCTTAATGTGGAATATATCAACTATAGCAGTAAAACTGTAGCAGCTAGTCAACGCTGGAACTTCTAGTGGGCAGATGCCCTTGTGTACTGCTTAAAATTTAATGGCTACCCTCTAAGTAACACTTTCCGATTTTTTTTTTTTTTTGCCTGTTCTCGTCATGTTCAACACGCTAATGCTTATACATCCAAGTATCCTGTTGTGTAAATTGCAGCTAAGTGCTTTGTTCAACAAGCGTATTTGCCTTCCCGTTGACGATGACTTATCCACGGCACTCAGTCTGCAGTGAACAAGACAATAATTACAGTAACATCCTCCTGGCTGGCAGTCATTTCTGTTTGGGAGATTTTGAGGGATGGATGATTAAATTTCAACAGAGCAACGCAAAAATGTGTACTGCCAGGTTAGAGCAGAATTTTTATTTTGCAGCTGCCCTTTTCTGCAACAAATAAAGCAGGTGTGCGGTAACTCTTGTAACACCTCAAGCAAAAACAATGTTTTAGTGCCAGCAAACCAGAAAATAGTACACTTCTGATTTTGTCTAGACATCTTTCAAATAAGCAGTCATGTTTAAATGATACTTTCAATTTTATCTATGACGATACATTGTGATGTAGAATGCAGGCTGTTTAACAACAAGTATTTGCTGGTTGGATTGAATTGAGGTATCTTTTATCAAAGGTAAGGACTCTAATTGGGATGCAATGTTCATTGCAAATCTAATCACATTTGAGTACTTTGATTTACTCCATTTGGATGCCTGTAGAGCATGCAGCAAAAGGCGCTGCTACGGCGCGCCGGCCAAGCCCGTCCGCTTGAAGCGGAGCAACCCCCATGGTGAAAACATCGATGAAACAAGCTGACAGCAAGCCAGTGAATGGGGGAGGGAGGAAGAGAGGGTCCTTGACAATGACCAGAAAATTCATTCGAATGCAGTACGGTTGGAAACAAAGAAGACAGATTCTCTCTTTGAGTGGGATTGAAGAGAGACAGCAATACCCCCTGTATCTATTGCCCTCCATTGGATAATTTGACTGACAGAGAGCATCCCTCTGATGTGTGAGGTGAGCTGACCCTTTGGGTGTATTAGCTCTTTTGACCTGGGGAAATTATTTCTGGGATGACATACAATATGCCACACACACGTGCATTGGTTGGCTTATTGCGTTAGATGTTGCCGTTAGATGTTTGATTTAACCTCAGCATAGTGACATTTTTTCCCCTTTTACTCAAAACAGAGAAATTGTTGGCTGTCAAATCACTCATGGCGACAACCTGTGCTTAGTGTCCAATTTCTACCGGTATTTGCACCTGGACATCAGAAACGCCTGCCTCAATGTTTTTCACAACTCATCCAAATGAAAAAAAAAAAATATGAGGAATAAAGTCTTTCACGGTCGTTTTGCTTCTTCAAAATTTGGACTCGCTTTTTAATAAAAACAAAAACAAAAACATGTTTCTTCATTGGTGTCTTATTTCCAAAGCGTACAACACGATAAGGATCTGTGGTCTCCATGCGTGGGGAATCCATACAGAAATAAAATGAAACTCAATCTGCAGTTTGGCAGCATGATTTAAGATAACGGTCCTGCAATTCTATTCAGTAAATCAACGTGGCATTCACTGTTATCCAAGTACATTCTTCCGTCACGTCAATTTAGTATTATGTCTTGTCAACATTGCTCATTC
Source organism: Syngnathus scovelli (assembly GCF_024217435.2). Lineage (NCBI taxonomy): Eukaryota > Metazoa > Chordata > Actinopteri > Syngnathiformes > Syngnathidae > Syngnathus > Syngnathus scovelli. The sequence goes on from NC_090856.1 coordinate 7,373,269, forward strand.
AACCGGACTTGTCATGGCTTACCAGGATGTTTAGACTGATACTCGAGTATCGTCTCATCATAAAACATCTTTTACTTTTTTTTCCTCCCACCATGCTTACATGTTTCATTCCTATCTTCCATGAGCAGTGAACATGTAATGGACTCCTATAAATACCAGATGTTGGCTGTGTTTTACGAGGACTATCTAAGTAGTTCCATTACACCCCCCAAACATTTTGATCTGCGGCGATCATGTAACACACCCATCTATCTATATAGACATTTGACCATTAAAGTATATAAAGTTCTATATGTTGGTTAAAAAAAGACTTGCACAAATTTTGTCCTTATTAAAAAAAATAAGTTTTACTATATCTCTGGTACATTGTCCTATGTGACTCCCGAGTTGCACTCGTAAAAAAATGGTAGCCTATTTAAGTTGTGGCTGCAACGGTGTAAAACAAATGTAGTTTCTTTCAGCTGTCCGAGTGTGTTTAGAGGAGATGCGTGCCGAGGTGGAGGCGCCAGGTGCAGAGTGAAGCACAGACACAGGAGCATAGCAACAGAAGCTCTGTGAGCAACAAAAGCAGTTAACACTGGTTACATATTGATTGATGTCGATTTATCGGTGATATGCTCTAATCCGCCATAATCAGCACTACTAGTTCTACAGATATACTATATATGTACTACAGTACTGTACGGTTTCAAAAACCTAAATATAAATTTCATTAAGTACACCGCTACACCAATTTGCTTTCTGTATGAAATTGGTTAGATCAGTTATCACAACATGCTCGGAATCAAAGTCATCCAGTTAGGCTAAGTGACTTATTTAACCAGAGAAAACAGGACCACTCTGAAAAAGACGCAAAGAACCCTCACATATGAAATGAATCGAATGAAATCAGAATGAGTTAAACTGCTAAAGCATTCCATTTGGAAGGTTTATAATGAAGACAAATCCACTTTCCTGTGTGAGAAAGAGGCTAATGTGAATGCAAGGTCTACTGCCCTGAGATATTCATGCATAAACAATGCGGCCACTTTGACCACTGCTGTTCATGTGCATAGAGTATGCTGCCAGTCTGTAATCCAGACAGCCAGCAGTACAATAATCGTATTACCTTTATGTCATAGCTCCGTTTAATTTAATCCAATAAAAGCTGTGAGGAATTAACTCAAAGTATTAAAATAGCCTCTTGTTCACGGATATGTTGAAGAGAACAAGTTTAAGTCGAGCTGCTGTTAGCTATGTGTCTGGCAGCACATGACTGAATAGCAGTTTTGATTACGACAAAATCCCAATTTTTGCGCTGTGTGGTGAAAGCGGAACAAAATCCTTGATAATTGTCTGTGCTGCACTCAGCTCAAGGAAACCTTCAATTAGCTGTCGTAGAGCGTCAATACATCCTCCAAAGCATCGCTAATATTCAAGATAAACATTATTCATTAACTTCTTTGTGTGAGACACACGTTGTTGCACTTGTGAGTACAGTCTCAGCGGTTGTGATACTATCTGTGGAGTGAAAGGTCACCAACTGATGACAGACATTTACGAGTAGATCGGAACCCGGGAGAAGAAAAGGAGAATAATTTGGGTTGGTGAGCATAAGCTATGCATCGACATAAGCGGGCACGTGCATTCACACACACACACGCACATGCACACACCTCAGATGAGACATTACCAGGGTGCAGTCATCCCAGTGTAGGTAGTAACAAATGAAAACTGACAGCATATGTGTCATATATTATGCCTAATGGCTTCCCTTCCAATTGACAATATGAGGTCATTCCAGACTCATATCTCAGGTTAAGGGGTGGTAGTAGCTTATCTGTAAAGATTTGAGCTTGGTATTATTTATGTGTCACTGGGCTGACTGGAGTTCGAGTCCTGCTGCAGTAAAATTTAAAAAGGAAGCTAGTTGTAAGAAATATGCTAGTCTGCTTCCTGACGAGTGCTGAGCCAGGCATCGACCTGCCGCACAGGAAGTGAAGCATCATTTGTACAGTGATCATTAACTGGCTGCTAGCCGAACCGTCCAATCCCATCCGCAACTAGATTCTATAATTATCAGCTGGACAAAAGGCAAACTTTTATTTTTTGTTTGATGTGGTTCGTATTCACATTGTAGTTTTTGCAAGTGGACAATATTCTGTAAACACATCGACGCGTGTCTCGTTGGACGTAAATGTCGAGGGTAGCACGCAGAGAGAAACTTGCATGTCCTACTTGCTGCAAAATAATTTACAGTGTCAAGAGCAGCTCATACAATGCAGGTTTTGCGAAAATATGTTTCTACATTTTAGAACTGTTGCCGAATATGTGCAGTGACACCTTGAAAATTCAGTCTCAGCCTGGTTGCTTGGTCCGCACTAGGATTCGTTTGTGTATTCACACCTGTATAAAAAGTCCGGCCGAGCGTGGGAAGCAAACTCTGTTTAAAACCAACCAAACAGTGTAGGTGTGAATACGCTCTGAATTTGTATTTGAGGGTCCGGCTCCCAAGATGACTATACTAGTATTTTTATTCATATTTCACACCAACCAGCACCACTGGCCTATTGCAGCCGAGTGGTGAGATCGGTTTTACTTCAGCTGCTTGAAGACATGATTTATTGACTATATGCCAACATTCTACGGCGAAATTCTTCACAAAATCCCATTGAGCCCAGCTCCTTCCAGTTGCCATCGTCTTTTTATTAGATTTATCCAAAATGTATTTGCTACTAAATGCTTTGTTCCCAAAGGAATGTAAAATGTTTCTGTACTTTTGTGTCAGCGAATACAGTATTCCTTACAAACTGAAAGCTTTATCACACATTATTTTAGGCTACTATATTTTAGTTTGTTGTTTGTTGTCAGATTTGAACTCATACACTTATCAGAGCCGGTAAATCCCTAAAAGCAAGGAGAAAATAAAAACACATCCCAAACAAGAGTTTAGGGTTTAGCTTTATAATCTGAGTCTTAACCTAATCCACTATGAAACTATGGTTGAATAGTTTGGCTTTTGTAACATGGTTGCTGTGTTTGTGGCTTGTGTTATGAAAGAACACAATATTTTTGGAAGCACACCATCACTTTATTGTTGTTACATGCATTTCACTACTAAACTGTCATGAGAAGACAGCAAGGAATAATCTCCAGATGATTTCAAGCAAGGGATCTTTGAAGATTCACCTTCTTGTTTACTGCACTTTTTTACACTCTCAGGTCGTAATGACCTCCTAATGGGAAATAATTGGTAAAGTTAAGAGAATGGAAACCCAAACACGACAAGTGGAGCGAAACCACACTTGGTCTTTGTATATGTAAGTACAAAGAACCTTGTAGAAGAGTGATAAATAAATAAGCCATTAAAATTTAGGTGATGAACATTGAAAAAAGTCTAAATGATTTCCTCTCTCTGTTGCTACTACTCACCCTCACAGCATGCATTGAGTTCATCTTCTAAACATAACCTGCACCTAAATGGAGTTGACTACAAAGCAGTGTTGTAATTCACAATATGTTTGTGATGCATTCACAGATCTGCCAATAACAGCGATAATACCCAAAGGAAATTGGATTACATGTCTTTCACTCTCTGTTGCATTTGTGGATGTGAAGCGGGAAGACCGTGTTTGATTGCTTGCATAGAGGCAGTAAATATGAGGCAAGCGGAGCAAAAAAGAGATAAATAAATCTAATAATTTCCCAGGAGCCATGTCCATTGGAGCGGTGGCAGAATATATACGATACGTTCATATCTCGCATAGCCTAATAGCTAATTTATGTCAGTTATTGTTGTCTCTACTATTTCCCACATACCAAATGTGTATACATATAAACATATTCACGCTATTGCACCGAAATCTACACCTTGACAGCAAAATATAAAGAGCAGACGTAGCAGCTGCCAGACTACAGCTTGAACGCACCCCTCCTTCCCCAGCAGCTTTTCTCTGTACTCTACGTGCCTCAAATTTCAAGTATTAACTCCAAATGTACCAAGCAGACTGATATTTAATGCTGTGGAGACACGGTTGGTGTCTATTTCAAGGATGACTGTACACTCGGGCTCACAAGCTGAAGCACCCGTGCCCTACATACATTTTGTAATAAGGAAAGTCATATTGGAGGTGCAGATTAGCGAAAACAATAATAAGGTTCATGGGAGTAAATCCCTTCAAAAGGATGTGTGTGGGAGTGACAAGGACTAATGTAAAGTCGGAGTAATAATTCTTTTAATACGCCTTGTTTCTTGCTCAGACTGTAATCAAACAAGAGTCCGTGGATCCCGCTGGCTATAAAGCATGAAACTATAATCATGCTCTCTCCTTTCTTTCATGTAAAACAACTCTTTGTGAGTAAATCTTAACCCCGGGTCTGCTTCAGTCGCCGTGGTATTTTCTTTTTTTTTTGTATTTGTAGCCATTTCACTAGAGACTTGAGAAGTTGAGAAAGTATCTTGAGGTGTTTTTGTGCAAATGTGTTGTATAAGAAGAGCAGACTGGGCAAAACAACATTTGGTCTTTATGTCTTATGATGTTCCGTGCAGGAAACAGGTGATGCCCTCACCTCATGTACTGAACATACTTTAAATCCAACAGACAGTGGGTTGTTCTCCCATAACACCACATCACAGACCTGTGAGCAGGACTGTAAATCCCAAATGTGGGATTTCATCGCCTCAGTTAACTTTACCCGTATATTATAACTTACCGTGACGACTTACAATGCCAAAGTGTGAGACCAGTTAAAAAAAGCTACATGGGAAGAACAACAAGTGGTGGCCCGGCAGTAAAGAAGCTGGCATTCCTTTACATTGCTAGCTTCTTCTTCATAGTTGCAGTTATCTGCAGTAAGCTGAGATGAAATTCTACCCGTCATGTGATGTGCAAAGACCAGGTGCCAATTTAGAGGCCTTCAACGTGGTCACGTTGTGGGTTTTAACACTGTAGATATGATGACATGCACACACGCACACACACACGCACACACACATGATCATACTCAAATCTAGATACATCATACCGTTTGGAAGCAGTGTTGACTACACAACCACTGTTCTCTCCTGGGATGGGAACTATCAAAACAGTTTTTGATTATTATTTTTTTTTTTTTTTCAAATAAGCTAAGGATTACTGGTGGTGGCACAATTGGATGGAAAAATGACTGGTGGAATGTTGGACTGCAAAATGTGCATTTAATCAATAACACATTGACTTCCCAAAGGATAAGGCGTGTTCAACATATGCTTACAGCAGTTTTTTCTGCAGTAATGTATAGCCGTTAAATAAAAACTCTCTCACTAGTGAGTCAATATTTTTAAATGTCTAAACTAGATATGCGTGACAGCCTTCTTTGTCCAGTTTCCCAAAGGCACAGCATTTAGTCCACAGTGCTCATTCAGTATGATTTGAGCAGTGTCACGAAGGCTTTAGATTTGACTTCAGGAAGAATGCCAAAAAAAAAAAAACATTCAATGACCAATGTGTGTACTTTTGAAGGAAGGCGGAAAATAGTGTCAAAGCATATAGTACAGTGGGAGTTCATTTCTGTAAAAAGCCAAGCTGCACTAATGCACTGCAAATGACTGTACAACAATGGTGCTTTTATACGTCTTCCCAAAGTCAAGAAGGTACATGCTGCATTTATAGCTGCAGTAGCATCACAGGGCAGAATAGCAGTATCTTTTAAGATAGCTGCCCAATGAAAAGTCACTGTGCACTCTCAGGGGCTTGAGGTTTTAAGAGGTAATGTAAGGTATTCTAGAGGGAACACCACCGAAACAGAACCTGCAATAGGAGTCAAAAGGGGAGACAATAAGATGTGAAAGCTAAGAATATGACAGGACTGAGAAACAAACCAAAAAGTGTGATTTTACACATCAGTAGCCACTCTTTTTTCATTTGTGTGTATACTTGGGCAGCTGACAGGAGGCTGGGGAGGGAGAAAGAGGAAGGAGGGGGAGATGTCAAGGCAAACAATCAAATTGGTTGTTTTAAATGCATCCTAATGCTTGCTTGCTGTCGCACTGTTGGGCACGGAGGCAACACAGACAAGGCTGACATTTTAGCCAAACACCTAAGTTGGCTGTGAAATCTCGATGATCAAAGTCTCTTCTGTCATTCTCTGTTTTCCCTGCGTTTCCTCTAAATGTTGCCATGTGAAGTTTGAGCTCCATGGAAGCGCCGCCAATAAGAAGAATATATCACAGTGGCGCTTATCAGAAAGCTTTATATTCATCAAATACTAAGAGGCTTCTCTCTGGGGTGAATGCTCATCTTTGCATTTGCAACAGAATATTTGGTCACAGTACGGCACTTCCATTAGACACATACCAAGTACACAAAGTACTCTTTGAGCTGCACGGGCCGTACTAAAAAATAATTGGACAAGGACATTCATGAGCAGCACCTTGCCATTTCAAACAAATGTGTTTTTTCTCGTCAGTACTTTTTTACAGATGTATAATTCCATTGTGCAACAAGGCTTAAATCTGTATGCAAATCTATTGACATCTGTGCAATTAAAAGAGGAGGACCTGATTTGTGTGGGTACTAAATGTGGTGCCAAGGGCTTTTATATGGCTGTGGTTCGGAATATAATTCCCCAACACGGGATAAATAAAAAGGCTAGCAAAGCTCACCGGTGTCCTATCAAGGCGGCAAATATAGGCTGTTTGTGCACAATTGTAGTAAAATCATCTTTCAAAATGCTTATTCGGCAGTTTAATGCCACATATCAGAGCTTGGCGTGAATAAAGTATCCATAGAATTGATGCATAATGAGAGTTCAGGAAGGAAATTGCATTTAAATCAATTTAATCATCTCAGTTAAAAGAACAGACATGGGGATATGTTATTTTACGAACTCCCGTATGCAAGAAGGAACAAAACCACAGGGCCATGAGTAAACGAGTGGATTATGGTGCTGCTGGTCAAAGCCAAGCGAGGGACTTACTGACCCATTTAATGTCCACTTCCAGTGGAGACGCTTGTTGGATGTGACCCCATCCATTCCCCCGTAATCCTACAAGAGATGATCTAGCCTCAACATGAGCAGTGTTATTGGACTTGACAACAATCCAACTGTCTGCCACGTAGGTTCTTAACATCACTTTACCGCGATTGAATTCCAAGATGAACGAGCGACATAACGTTTGCGCAAATGACAAATGGAGACAAATGAAGGAGGCCGGGAGTACGGTCCTCTTTTCTTTTCACTAGCAGCTGTAACATCTTCTGCTTGGCTTTGATTAAAACACCCTGCAGAACATTTGTCTGTAGCTTTAATATCATCATTACATTCATAATTGGCCATGTTAAAATTATTTCTGCACAATTAGATGCTAAAGAGTTATCGTCAGCGTTCTGTGGCGCCAGCAAATTTAAAATATTGCAGTTTTTTTTTTTTTTTAAATCGGATTGTAGCTCAAAACACGAGCTGCTCGAACATTGTGATTGCGGGAAACTCAATGAGCCGAGCATGAAGATATCGCAAAGAGACCGTCTGGCGACAGGCAAACGAAAGTGCCCATCATTTATATGTCAACATCAGCCATGTGGGAGGACAAGTTTACTGACATCTTGATGATTATTTCAGACTATTCTCCCCAGCGTTCATCGACTGATGTTCGACGTACATTAGTCAGCAGCAAGACCACGCAAACACCTCATTTATCAAGGAGAGAACAAAACCTTTGTAGACAGCACAAAATAGACACATTAGAAAACTGTTGGGAAAATATATTGTCATATGTATTTGTAAATAATTTTCATCCGAACATTAAATATTTATTTGGCTCTTTGGGTGTAAACGTGAAGAAGCCCATACACACTAATGTACACACATTCATGTTGCAGTCTAAAGAAATATGTGGACTCGATGATGAGTTTGTTTCTCGTCAGATTTGGTTGCTTTAAAATGTTCTTAAATTATTTCTTTTGATCTGACTAAGATGTTTTGAATTGCTGAGCATTCTTTATCGGCACGCATGTTTTATATTTTAAAAAAATATGGAAAATGCATTCAGTCTAATTCATTTTTATTATTTAGGGAATTAAATATTATTCTACCTGATTATGATCACTGCATATTTTCCCACTTTGCTTTTCTCTCAAACCTAGATAATAGTCATTTATACAAAAAATCTTGGCCTTGAGCTACGTGGTTGAACTGGCTGAAATAGTTTTGACTTCCCCAGCCCTCGTCCTGCCTATAAGAAGCAAACACATTACAAAATTCTGAGCCCAGTGATAATCTGTGAAAAAAAAGTTGCTTGACCTCAATGACTGCTATTATATATAGGGTCTATGGCAGGCCCCTCTTCTCAGCTTCATGTCAGCTCCCTTCGTGTCTCTTGCACAGAACCTTAAGTCCTTACACTCTTTTACCGGCATGAATTTATTTATTGACCAGAAGAGGTTTAGATTTCCAGCATCACTTGGGGAATGATCTAACCTTGCTCTAGGCCAGACTTGCACCTGTCTGGGCATGTTTGTTTCCAATGGCAGAGTATATTCCCCCACCCCCTCCCAAAAAAGGGAATGTGCAAGCAGGGGTCTCTTGAGCTTTTGACACAACTCGGGGAATGCCCCATGGTGAACCTAAATCCCCAAGATACTGATTCATTATGATACGGCAGCTAGATTCAATGTGTTGTTTACCACAGAGCCCACAACAACATTGAATTCTGCATCTCAGTTTTTCTATACTAAAAATGAAAAAGGTGGATTAGCGCCACATCATAAAAATGTCTGGTAGATGAAACTATGCGTTTCAATGATGGTTCTTATGTGATAAAACATCGACAGTCACAATTGGAGGGATATAATTTAACATTACTTGAAGCGCACTTACCATGAGCTGGATCAGGTGGCCCGAACTCCAGGTTATACCTCAGGATGTAAAAATTATTCCACACATAGAGTTGGTTATCTCGCGGATTATAATCCACAGATGCAATGTATTGGTACTGGTTGGGAAAGTGGACATCAACATATTCCCCACGGTTCTGCTTAGTATTGTAGATATAATCGATCATGCTCTTGCTGACTTCGCTTTCATTATCTTCATAGGTGGAGCGGACCACATAGAGAACTCCGCAGGCCATGAACGCATTGGAGGCTGAGCGTTTGTCATAGGCCGTTTCCCACGTAGCCTCAAAACGGAGCGTGTAGGGGTTCAGCTGGCTAATTACTATCATGCCATTGTTCTGCTCTGTGGCGTAGATCACCCACAGGCCGTTCTCATCTACGCCCAGGTCAATGTCTGTTTTACCACCCCACTTATAGGGTGACGTGTCATGGTAATTAGCGTTGTTGATGATTGCTTCCCCACTTTTGATTCGAGTTCGCAGGTCAAACTTGACTATGTTGCGGGTGCGCTCTTTGTTGAAAAACACAGCACCGTCATAGACCACAAATCCAGTTCCATCCACACGGTGGGGCAGCTTGTAGGTAATTGTTTGACGGGCATTTTGGAAGTCATCCAGCGAGGAATATTCAATAAGAGTGTCTGTCCTATAAGGAGTCCAAGGCATGAAGTAGATCTTGTCAGCAGCTTGCAGTGGATCTTTGCACCAGGCACCAGCTTGTTGTTCCGCTTCAAATTGAAAAGAGGGTTCTCCAACAGCTTTCAGAGTCCCAGGGCAAAGAAAAACTAGTAATAGAAGAAAGTAGAATAAGAGATAGACATGTTAATAGCCACCAAAACCACCCTACATGAAATCTCAAAATAAAATGCATTTTTGTCTCATGAGTTGTCCACAAAAATTAGGACAGGCACAGTAAAACAACTAAAAGCTATGGCCAATTCTCACAAGCAGTTTGGATTTTGGTTTTGTGCATAGCAAGGAAATGCAAAATAAAGTAACGAAGCATAATATGTATGCATTTGAAACAATCGGAAACAAAAAATAAGTTCTGAGATTTACTGCTGGAGGGAAAACACAAATGAGGGCAACATAAATGAAACGCAACAAAACCCAAATCAGTACTGTAATTAAAAGAATAAAAATAAATAAATAAATAAATAGAACCAAATTAAAATTACTTGGCAGTAGACGGAAAAGGTTATGAGAGAGCAAGAGTCAGCATAGTCTGGGAACATACATGTGTGTGTCAAGATGCACCTCACCTCTTCTACAATAAAGATCTTGAGAGGCATGTCATTAGCAAGTGGCGTAAATATCACAACCATTAAAATACATATTTTTTAAAAAAAAGCTCAGGAAAGATTCTCTTGAGGAAAATAGGTTCGGTTGCTAAGGCATAGGATTCAATAAAGAAACAGTGTGTCGTCAGGTGAGAATGGGACGAAGGTGAGAAAGAAAGGGGCCTTGGAGAAAGAAGGGGACGGAAGAAAACAATAGCTTCACCTTTACCAAGGCATGCTATGGAAAACGATTTGGAAGCCAGGCAAATTGTGCTGATCTGCAAAAGCACCCAGGCAGAAAGAGGAGGAAGTGAAGCCAATTCGCCCCGAGTTGCATTTTGGCTGTGTGTGCTGTCTTTACTTTGCAGCCATTCTTACTTCCCTTGGTGCACTGCAATAATGGTTAACTTTGTAGTTAGTGCACTATGAGAATATACAGTGAAACCTCTAAAGTCCACGGCACACTGAGCAACGCGGAAGAAAACGACCGTGCTGTCTCAGAGGTGATCTACAGATAGTTTAGCTTCACTACAGTTATGCTATTTTTTTTTGGTGATGAGTATTTCTTTTGGACATATGGTCATAAGGTCAACCTTGGTTTTATCAAACTATAACTCATCTTCCCTCTTGCGTTTAAGAGTGTCGCAAAATGTAGCTGGACTTCCATTGTGGCACCTTGCCCCATAGGTCAGGCATACTATATGAAGAAAATGGGAGATTGCTGTCAAATGTACTAAACAGTGAGTAATGCTGCTCTCAGCATCTTGACAGCCTCCCTGACCGGTTTTCCTCTCATCTTTTCTTCAATTTTGGAGAGACATGCAGTTCTTGCTAAAGTCACCGTTGAGCCATATTTGCTCTACTTGATGATGACTGTCATGACTGTGTTCCATCGAGTATTGCTTGGGAAGTTCTTTTGTACCCACTTCCTGAATTATACCTTTGAACAGAAAGAGGTCTGTTGCAGCGGAAGATTTTTGTGGACTTGGTGAATATATTGTGTGATAAGATGTGAGGGAAATGGTGCAGCTCAACTTTATTTGGGGTTCATAGACTTTCAATGGTAATGGTGTTGATGAATGCTGAATTGAACATGACTTTGGTTGTGAATGGATAATTCACAGCAAAATTCCCAGTTATCAGAGGGTGTGCACACTTCTGCAAACATATACGTTTTGTTGTTTGTATTTATTTCCCTCTCTAATGGAATCGTTTTTTTCTTAACTGAGTGCTACAGGTCATAGACCACAATGGTGGTAAGCATTTTGAACTGATTTTTCTTGAGCTCATTTCTTCATATCGCAACAACCTGGAATTTGAATAGGGTTGTGTATACTTTTTATGTCTACTGTTGTGGTATCAACAGGTCCGAGCTGAAATTTCCCAAAACTTACTGTGCATTTGATGTACAATGGCCCAACATCACGAGTGATAGTGTCTCAAAATCCAGGTTTTTGTGTAACCACTGTTTGCCTGAGAACTTTAGCTACATTCTGAACTGATGAAACTCAAGGCCATTCAAATTTGGAGGTTCCACTGTAGTCCACAAGCGGGCTACCACAATAAGTTTACAACTCGATGCCACAAAACAAAGTAGCTAGGATTTGGATCGTGTCTGTTATTTACCTTTTTGCTCCACTTCTATTTTAAGCATTGGAAGAGAGAATGAAAAGGATGGGAGGGGAGGAAAAAAGAGATTAATACGTATTTTCCATCGCTACGGTTATACAAAGAGACACAACTGACATATGGATAAGGATGGGTTGACCTAATTAGAGAAAACATTGAAGTTTGAACATCTGTTGCCATGGTCCTGTTGAAGGTAAAGAGGTACATCACTGTACAGCACTGTACATAATTCATGAAGACGTACAAATCAGAACAGTGTTGGGTGGATTACTGCTGAAATGTGCAGTTTTTAAGCAGTTAAGCATGTTAAATTTCAACAGTCTTGTCTGAACTGAAAATGTAAGCCAAACATTTTATGTAATAGTTGCATCAACTGAATATTAAATTAAAGAAAAAAAGAGTTATTGTCATAGTTGTTAAAATAGTCATTATGTCTTAACTGTAGTACATGCCGAATATATTTGAGAAAATTCTGATCAATTTCTGGCCCAGTCCTGAGAAAAAATACATCTGTCTGATAAACAGCGTGCAACAGAGGCTCATGCATTGCTAGCAAAACTGCAAGCCCAACAAGGACTTTTTATCAAACTTCACACCCAGAGACGCAGCGGCTCTGTCATTTGAGGAAAAGTTAAAGAAGTTAAGAATAAATTGTACTGATTAATGATTGTTTTTTATTTGACCTATACACCACAATTTCACATAGCTTAATATGAATATAAACATAATAATTGTATTCTTCTAATTACCAGTACCAGCTATTTAAAATAAATAATTTAGTGCATTTTACAATGGAAGAAAATTGAGCAGGTTTAAGTTATTGTAGGTGTGGCCCTCTGACACAACTCAGGTTTTTCATGTGGCCCCTTGTAAAAATTTATTGCCCACCCCTGTCTTAGAGGAAAGACGAACAGGTTATCACTGTTAACAACTATGACAATTGTTTTGTTTATTTTGTTTTGTTTTAATTGTGAACTTTCATTTTAATTGCAATCTAGTAATGTGCATAACTGTGTTAGGGTAGACCAAATGATTGTTAATTACGTGTCTGCAGACATTTTAAAAACAAGAAAATAGATCCACCTAGCATTGTTAAGTTTTGATGAAAACAAAAAAACAGTTGTCACAAATGAACACAAATATACACTGATGGCACCATCATTTTTCATAATAATAGAAAATACGTCTTCAAATGTGCAAAACATTTCCAGACCATTATTATATGTGTTCATGTGTCCCGAGTCGCTACAATAACTATGTGCTGGTATTACCTTTTAACTGTATCAATAAGAAGCAAATATCAAAAGGATATTATGTAACAGATTGCAAGTGCTCGATGATATTATATATTTCTCAAAAAGACTTGAAAGTCTAGGTCAGACTGGAATTATTTAGATTTTAGTTTGAAAAACAGCAATGTGACGTTACGTCTGGACATTTGACTAGTTATTATTATAATTAATCTGTCTATTGAAAAGAGGCATTGCTGTTGATGTAGCATGGATATAGTAACAGTTGGCATCATGATATTTTTAAGAATATGCTGGCCAGGATCCGTCATTATTCAGAGGAAAATAGCGGTTCATATTCAAACGAGTTTATCAAGTGCACTCCATTTTGCCTAATTTGCTAATTTGCAACTAATCAACAATTTGTTCTACAAAAAAAAAAAAAAAATACAGACTGGTCAATTAATTGATTATTATATCTGTCCCAAATAGCAATCTTTTTGATTGAGTAAAAAACAGGAATGAAAATGGTGGCATTATATGAAGAAAAAAAAAACTCAAACATTAAATTCCTCAATGTAAAATTTGCTTGTTTATAAAATATAAATTCTTCAAACTTGTGGCAGTCTGTCATTGCTTAGGAGTAACACAATTTTTTTAAATGCTCTGTATTACATTGAGAAATGTAATGTTAATCTAATTAAAATTTAATTGAAATGGAATATAATAGGAATTTTTTATCACTGCTTATTTAGTCTGACGTAGACTTGAGGATATCAACAGTTTTTTATCAACTCATATTGACAAAGGCTCTTTGCGTCAAAATATGAAGCTGTAGGGAAGTCTGCAATTCCATCACATTCTCATATTTTGACTAAAGAATAGTTTATTTTGGAAGGTGATGTATTTCTTACCCCGCACTTCATATTTTGACAATAGCAGATCATAACCAAGAACGTATATAGTGGGAAGCAATGCAAAGAAAACAACAATGACAATAAATTGTAAGAAGTCTCTTCAGCCACATCAAACTAGATTAGAAGAAAACAGTAAAATCTGCAAAGCAAAGTAGATACATGACAGGAAAGCTGACAAGGTTAGTCTGAAATATAGTGAGGAAATAACAAATCAGTGTGATCAAAAATCAGCAGATGAAAAGTGGGGCTCTGGTAGCCATGGAGATTCCCTGCGGATTGCACAAGGGAAGGGAAGACAGTGAGTTAACTTTTACTGAAGCAACAGTTAAAAACGAGGCACTCCCCTCCCACAACGAGCCCTCAACCGTTTCCACTAGCCACTGAAATAGTAAGAGTTATTTATCCATATATCAAATACAGTCACATGATCGTAAAAAAAAAAAAGAAAAAAAACTTGCTTGAGTATGAATTTAAATGTGTTAGACTATCTTTACTGAAATAATGAAAAAATGTTTCATTCATATCACTTGGCTGGTAACTCTCCATAAAATATGTGGTATTTAGCAAATGACACCAAACAATGTTTTTTAACGTTGAGCATCACAAATGTCTATACTAGTGTCACTTTTGTCATTTCAAAATTGCATGCAAAGTTCACTTCTATTAAAGATTTATCTATGTTTTAAGTGGTCTGACTCAAGCAAGTATTAGAGCCAAATGAGCGAGTGACTCAGTGCCAGGTGAAGTAAAAATGTACGGAGGCAAATGTTTCCTTGGCTGGAAGCTAATGTTGATAATGACAGCACGCCATGGGAAAAAAAACAAAAAAAACATAAAGCCAAAATGATGGAAATGTGCTGGAAAGGCCACTTGCACATAAGCAAAAAATCTTCAAATTGCTTGTGTGATCATGCAAATTTTCTATTCATGAGTCTGATTCAGTTGGTCACAAAACCAAAAACAAACATTTCCAACATTGTGCCGACCAAAATTTCATTGGAAAAAGCTTTTGAGGGACCGTTCGGTCTACATCAGAAATGAGGGCACTGTCTGCAGGCCCGTCGTTGATCAGCTTAATGGGGATTTAATATGTTGTCTTGTAAATCAACTTCTCAAGTCTTGTATCTCAGCAAATCCGAGGAACCCTAAGCCTCTGAGCCACTGTAATGTTTTAATCACAAATCTCGATATTTGGCATGTGATCTGCCTTGTCTGCAAACAGCACAAGACTGTATACTATTGGATCCCTCCTATGCCACTGTTATAGCAAATTTGACTCAGTCTAAGATCTAAATGCGGCAAGAAATACGAAAAAAAATACTAATCTAATGCAGAAAAAAAATTAACAAAAGTCTTCACCTTACTTGACAAGAAAAGGAAATGGAAAATCCAACACTATTCAACTGAGAGTGCCTTAATGTTATTTGTTCGACCTTAGAGGTTCCACTCCAATGTTTTTCAGGATTCGTTAACTGATTGAGGGAAGTCTCTCCATTGGGGGCCAATCAGAAAGACAAGTAGAAAAATGTGTGTATGTGTGTCTGTGTGTACAATACTTGGGAAACAAGGATAGGTTTGAGGAGAGCAACAAAACAATTCACATTTTACAAAACACAAGTCGGACTTGAGAGGGAAACATTGGGCTTGTGCGGGCAGGTTGTGGTGGTCACACTGGGAGTACACTAAAGACTTACCAGGGCAGTTGCGATAGGACACATTCTGTGTTCTTGCTCCTATTCTGGGTGGGCATGGACCTTTTGAGAGGCAAAAACATGGTGCTACAGACATGCACAAACTGAAACTGCTAAGAATGAAATGTCTCCTCTTTTGTTGGTTCTATTAAATACTGTAGCCCTTGGTCATCGAAGCAAGAAAGAGGCTTAAGTTAGCAGTGGGCGGAGGAGAGTGCGCCTTCGGGCAAATCCCTCTGTTTCATCTGCCTAAGGTGGCACAAGACGATCTATGTAGTAGTGAGGGTGGCGACTAACGCTAAAAATGTGAAACAGACCATTTTTTTAACAGCTTCATCCGAATTCAGCTTCCAAAAAACTCATTATTGGTTACTCTTTTTAACAACAAGCTCTTCAAGCTTTAGAGAGGTTGACCTTTAGGTTGTCAAGGTGTAGGTCACCTAATGATGTTCAACAGTGCAATGTGAATTCACACTAATGAGTATCTTAGGCAGGTATACTAACACAAATGAACAATGCTAACCTTTTAGGATAAGGAGATATTTACATTGCGGCATGTATTTCCATCATCCTTTCATATAAAAATGAATGATAGGAGGAATGAGGAGTCACCAAATATCATCTTCCCATCATTTCCCCTCCAATTATTCCAGTTCCACCTGATTGTCTGGCAATTCATGTAAATCTCTGTCGTTAATCAGGTTATAAAGGTTACTTGGGGGAATATTCTTCACAAACTGCAAATGAACATGGCAGCTCAAAGGACAAAAGGGGATTTTTAATGCAAAGGGCAATCTGAATTTTGTTTGGGATATGAATGGCAATGAATATTTTACAACTCAGGAGAAGACTAAATGCTGACAATATCTTCTCGTCGGAAAGATTATCTTGCTGACTTATGAGTGCCGCCGTTCTGCTCGCTTACATAATGGAACATCTGTTAGCATGCCTCCACACCTGTTTTATTGACGTGTATGAAGCCATCAAGGTGAGCTGCGCTTTTGCCTGACAGACTTCTCCACGCTAGAGTAATGAAACACTCTCTTGCCATTATGGAGAGTCAGCATGACTTCCTCCACCTTCCCCTCTGTTCTGCTAACTCATAACCCGGATCGTTGGACTGCTGAAAACACGGTGACCACATCAATAATACAGGCGAGTACAGAAGAGACCCAGCATGTCTTACAGGTCATGTATCATGAAAAGTTCATGGCGTGACACGGATGGAAGACGAGACAGAGGAAAAGGGCGCTGAAAGGTGTTGCAGACAAAGAGAGCAGACAATAAGGACAAGGTTGGAGCAGGAAATGGGACGATGATGTGTCACGATGTGAGAGAAACTATAAGGACAGAAGCACTGGGGTGATGGCGGGGTTGGAGGGTGACTTTTCAATTCATGAACGTGGGGTGAGAGTGGGGTTATACTTACTGTAGGGCACACACTCATACTGGACCTCCAGATACTTGTATGTCCCCGGACAGGGGTCCGGGAAGACATCTGAACCCGTAATCACGATACACTGGGTCCGATTGTTGCATCTGTGAAGACAAATATAGCAAGGATTAAGACGCAAGTTGTGCATCATAAACGATAATAGGCATAAAATGTTCTGTCACATATAGCGTGCTGCCTCTGTTCCACATATTTCTGTATTATTTTCATTTTATTGAGTAAAAGTATCTTAACAGAACCAGGTTTTAGTAGAAGTTAGTCACTTTGTGGACTATTAATTGAGTAAACATGTTTTTTTTTTTTTAAATTTGAGGTACGGAATAATCAAAACTAATTTTATATTAAATGTACTAGTATTAGAAGTGGAAATTCCCCAAAACTGAGTGGATTGAACTGGTTTTATTTATTCATTTTAAACGTATTTTCATCGGTTTAGTTAACTCAAGTGGTGTACAGTGGTTAAAGATCTGCATGTTGGCTCAAGAATGAAGTAAGTCTGGCCATCACATGACGCTGGCGTCTACTTGCCTCGAGTCAGACAGAGTGCAAGGGAGAGCAAGCTTTAGTTAAGACATCTGAGGAAATTACAAAAATAAAACGTCTTTAAACTACATTCCAGACAGTCAATAACATGGTGATTGAAAGCGTGACATTGTGTGGGACAAGATCATGTGTGTATGTCTGGTAAATAAGTGTCCAGTTTTTTGTAGCAGGGAAAATGATGATAA
Source organism: Syngnathus scovelli (assembly GCF_024217435.2). Classification (NCBI taxonomy): domain Eukaryota; kingdom Metazoa; phylum Chordata; class Actinopteri; order Syngnathiformes; family Syngnathidae; genus Syngnathus; species Syngnathus scovelli. Next base: position 7,391,047 of record NC_090856.1, read on the forward strand.
TTGCATCAATACCCCAAGCAAGTCATCTTTGGTACTGAGGGGATGCAAAATTCTATTGACAAAGTGAACATTCCAATCAATAATTGTGTTCTGCTGATTTAGCAGGGACATAGATAACAGTTGTATCTTTCCCAGCATATCAATGAAAAGTCTATTATAGGTTGCCTTGTATTGTGTTTTCCTCCATTTTTTTTCCAAGCTGCTGCCGCATCATTGCTCTGTGTCCAAATGTTATTAATATAATATTAGGGAGTATATTGGAACAGAGGTGAGTTGGTTACAGTCAAAGGCACTGGGGATGCAGGAGAAGAGTTTTGGTTTCTCACTGAGTGCATTTTTACAGAAACTCATGAACACGTTGCGGTAAACAACCTTAAGGGCGCAAGTCGGCTTTTATTGACGGATAAAGAATGATATTTTTAGGATTTTTTAAATAAATTAAATTATGGGTTTTTGTTTTACAGCTTTTTCACACCCTCCTGTTCTTATTTCTGACAGAACATTTTTTAATGTACCTATTGTTATTCTGCAGGGAATTACAAGATATGTTATTACAGTATTTCTTTAGCCTAGGTTTGTGTATGTACATATATCCCTTTCAGTTCATTACTTTGGTACTAGATCACATCCCTAACTTTTATTATTGTTTTGTAGGGAAATGAGCAAGCGTGTTTCATGAATTCATATCATCCTCAATCTATTGAAAAAAAAAAAAGGTACGTAAAATACCACAACTCTGCTGGCACTTGCTATATAGTATACATTATATGGTCAGTTTCATGATTCTGCCTGTCCTACTCATGCATAAGCATATCATACAGGAGCAATGTGAATTACGGTGTTTATCTAGTGCATTCCAATGGGAGCAGGAAAATGCATATTTAGTTTACATTTGGCTCATGAAACAGAATGATACCAAAAATCAAAATGGTGACACTAATGAGCCTTGCCGACATTCCAGAGCTATGTGTGTTAAACAAGAGGATGGTTGGAGGTGGGTAGGAGGGGAGCTGGTGGGCGACATTTCCCATTTCTTGTGAAACAATGTTGATGTAAGTGTTGATAGGTTTCTGATGTATTGGCCTCATTTTGGAGCTGTGGAGCCAGGCGCCCTGATCTATGGGAGTGAGGGACCAAGCTTGTCTCATCTGTGGAAATCTTGGGCTTCTCCTGAGACCAATTGAATAAGGCTTAATGACTTCTTCCAGCATAGTCGTGGGCCTCCATTTGAGATCACGCATGTAATTGAAATTCTTAGCATAAAAAGTTCAGTATTTCATCCTGCCAGGGCACAGGTCTCAGAGTGCACTGGAATTAAATACATGTACAATATGATTTCTGTGAGTCTCTTTTGATCGTCTGAGGCTACATACTAATTAATAATGTGCATAATGAATAAATGGAAAGGCAGTTATTTATTTTTAATTAATAATTGGGTTTTCTTCTGGCAAAATAATACAGCTATTTAATAATGGTGAAGCTAAGAATGATGTATAGTTGGTCTTTTTTCTGCTTGCAAATTTACAGTGTGTACTTATTTGCATTCTTATAAAATAAGCCCTCAGAGACGTACTAACATGCCATTATTTTTACTCTACATTTTTATTTTAGTGTATCCCTCATTCTATTTTGCATTGACTTTTTTTTATTTCTAAAATTACTACAATATTCCTTTCATTCAACATTGTACCAATTTCTTGTTTGCATTGTCATCACCGTAGCATTATTCTTGTTTTATATAGCACAAATGTAAACATGAAATGAGAAAAGTAATCTTAAATGTGCAACTGTTAAAAAAAATCCTTTCTAAAAAATGCAACCCAAATCGGCACTTCATGGCACAATGTAATGCCGTTCATTTGATTCATCTGGTACTTCTCATGTGAGGCAGATATTTTAGATACAGATAAGACGCACTTTAATCGGTGAATCTCAGATGAGTTTCTTCCCCCTGCTCAATTTTCCATCCCTCAAAAGTCTATAATATCCTAAGATGCCATTTGGAGGTCATGAAGAAAGCAGTCATGAATAAAAATAAAAAAAAAAAGAACAACATTGCATTGCAGCAATATGAGAGAGGGTCTTAAGTGAGGGTATTATAACAGAGAAAATGGAAGAGTCAACTTCCTAGTGCTCCCGGTATGAATTTCAATCAAATTAGCGTCTGTTCAACTCAAAGTGACCTGTCTCGCTTCATTTTAACTGTAATGCTGATGAGGTTCAAGGCATAATTATCAAAGCAGAGATCTCTCTCAAGGGGCTGGCCTGTTGATTGTAGACAGGCCACTGAAAAATAAAATCATTTGTAGGAGCACAGAATGCCAGCAGTAAAAAAAAAAAAAAAAAAAAAAAAAACACACACACACAATTATTAACAGGATGCAAAATTTGTACTTGCCTAGCTTACAACCGTCAACACCAGTATATGGTCAGACTATTTTCTAAAGGGGTGACCAAATAATATTGCACCAAACAGCCAATTAGAATTTAACAATTAGCCTCCTGCTTTCAACATAGGTCTGACGTGATATCAGGCTAAGGCATTTCACAAACATGTAACTCCTGTCATGTGCTTGTGTTTATGTGCTGGGACACCTAGTTTTCATTTTTCAATATTGAGCACATAGGTGATTTATTTTATGGGTAATAGATGTTTACCCACAAAGAAACCCTGGCGAAGAAGCAGGGGCAGGTTCATGGCCTGTGGACTTGCGCACGGCTCTCTGCAATAGCCTGGCTGCATGTGGATCTTTATGAAATGTTTATCCGCTGTGCTTTAAATAAAACTCGCCGTGCATACGCGAGAGACGCTGTGCTGTCAGGCGGCAACAATGGAGCTCCTCAGAGGGCCGTGCAAGCACCACTGTCACTGATATAAATAGAGTGAACACTATCATTTTTGTTCCTCAACTGCCTTACAAAGATTGACAAGGGTAAGAAAACATTGATGATTACACCTTTGATTTGCGGTGTGACATTTCTCACCCCCTAATGTGAATGTTTTTACTTATATAACATCCCGTCATCAAAAGGCAAATGTTTCATTGTTGAATGTTTTAATTATTAATGATTTTTATGTCAACTCCAGGACGTATTGGTCTGATGAGTTTTACCTCATCTATTAGAAAGCTATCAACATTGATCATTTATGTGGATGATTCACTCCATGCAAAAACGATGACCTGCTGGCATGGCGCGTCTGGACCGTGTTACAGTGTAGTAATCAATGCTCTTGCTATTGAATACTTGCAATGAAGCTCATTAGTTAAAAACATATCAATCAATGGAAGCCACTTATTAGTATTGTATTTCATCAGATATTTTAGTGTCGACCACCAAATACCAAAAGGAGGATGGTTTTCCTAAAATATCCAGAGATATTCATAAAATATTCACAGAGTTCAGTTCCTTCTGTCTATTGTGTGGCAAGAATCTGTTTAAAAATTATTCATTTTAATACTATGCAGAACTGTCAAATGTACACATCTGTAAATTTTTTCATCTGCGGAACCATTTAGAGACACTTAAGACATCTTCCCATTTCTTATGGGAACCTTTCCTACCCTAATTGTGTTCCTCATCATTTGATTAGATGTGATTAGATTTCTCCATCATCCTTGTACTGGGGTTGTTATAAAAAGTTGGAGGGCAAGATCTTTCAAAAGAACCAGTGGGATTTAATAAAGACTTGCCTTTAGGCTTTGTTCACACTAATCAGGTTTGGTTCACTTTGAAATAAACTCCAGTGTGATTGCTCTGGCAGTGCGGTTCATTTGGTCAAATGTGAAAGTGATCTTATGAACCCAGGTGGGAAGCATGGAAATGAACTCTTGTCCATAGGTGAACAAAAAACAAACAAACAAACATGTAATTCAAAACACCATTAAATAATGTTTTAAATGTTTAGGGTTTTATCTAAGGTTTATCTCCTATCCGGGTACCAGCAATCAGAAAAAAAAATAATTGAAAATGGGGTGAGCACTCTCCTCAGTTCAAGGCATTAATATATTCATGCAAACAATGGAAACAGCTCATTCACTGTTGTGGTATAAAACGCAACTCTTGCTAATGGACAAGTCCACAGGACTGACGGGGAGATAAAACAAAATTCGTAATCTTGCCAGACGTGTCAAGCTTCCGCAACAGAAATTTTAGATTTTTATTTTATTTTTTAAGATAATGTGATATTCAATAATGGACGTGTGGTAATGCATGTAGTCTGCATGTGACAAAAGTATGAACGGGAAATGATGAGCATAAGCAGCACTGTCGAAGTTTCCTCATTAATAAAGCAAGGAAAATAAATTGGACTTTTACTCACAAACATGGCCAATAAATCATCAGTGGCATCAGAAATAATTATTTTTGAATTACTCACCTACATTTTTTTAAAATATTGAACCAATAAATATAAAAATATTTTAATAACAATAATCAGATGTAATGCTCAAAGTAAGACGCTTCTTTGCACATTTTCATATCGCCATATTAATTATATCAAATGGTACCCTCATGCAGCATGTCCAGATTATCAGCCACTCGAGTCCACTAATTGCTTGCAGGTGAATGTTCTAATTGAGCCGCAGCAGTCCTAAGGCTATTTTCATTAAATCATTGTGCTCATGAATGCAATATGCCGACCAATATGAGCGCCAAAATGATTTATCAAATATGACCAAGTCTCATTCCAGTTCTCCTCACTTTCCAAACACGTGGAAACGTGAACAAAGATTTCCACATGGGTGCAAATGTTCTGTTGATTATGCTTGACATTTTAGGTTATATGGCGATCAACTAATAAATCATAATTGAGTTGTGGCTTGTTGCGATATCATGAATTGTTTAAATAATAGTAAAGGTTTTGCACTGCTTTTAGATATCAAATGTTGGTTTACAAAAAAATAAATAAAAATCTAATGAATAATAGTATGAAACCAGACTTGTCAGTGATGAAATATCTTGCAAAACCTCAAGAAATGTGATATTGGTAGAATTTTTGTTACTCATTTTTGGGCAATAATTTGGAGTTCTCTGAACTTCATTTCTGGAGTTTTCAAACAGAGAGTAAACACTGCAATTCTGCAGTGGGACTTAAACACTGAAAATAACTAACATTACTAAGGCCTCTGGCACTCTCAGAAAGTGCATACAACCTGATCCTTCTTTTAAAGATACAGGCCAAAAATATTTCACCAACGCTGTTCCACTTTTGTTTCACAGGCAGCTCCTGCTGGGCAGCATTTGTGCTTCAGTTTGTTTTTTTTCTTGTCCAAGTGAGGTTGAGCTTTCCGTAATGCGCAGGGGCAAAAGGAGGGAGACAATCCTCTTTCAAGACAGACAACATAAGTCAGCTATCTGACTTCATCAAACAGGACTTGACAATAAGCCTCGTGCATACAAGAGCTCTGCTGTTTTGTGTCTTCATTTCCCAAAGCAGCTGACCAAAGTTGCTGACGTTCTTCTACCATCCGGTATCTCTCAGTGGCATTCAAAGGTCATCTATCCATTGCACTTTGCCTCTAACGGCATCCAAGTGTGACAACTGCTCTCATGTTTAAGGGCTCACATTAACAGCAATGGCAATGGAACCCAACAGGAGTTGCATGTGAACATACATGTATACCACACACACACTAAATCATCTGCTTTGCACGTAAGCGATATGGAGAACCAAGCCAAACCACCAGTTGGAGTTAGGTCCACAATCTGTGTTGTATAAAAGCTAAATCTCAAAATTATTATTCATTACATATTAAAACATTAAATGTAATGTGACCCCTGATGTACATATATTGCAGATGTTACTATAGAATTGTAAAATGTTTCTTGTGTTCTTGCAGATGGGATAGCGCTGCCTGTTTTTTTTTTTTTTTTCTCCCGCTCTACAGCTAAACTGAGTCAGTCTATTTTTGATGGAGTCAATCAATCGGACAGCAACCGTGTTAAAGATTTTCCTCCTGAGGCAAGAGAAGCAGAGGGATTTAAAAAAAAAAAAAAAAACACATACAAGGGGCAAAGCATAAAACCTAAACAGTTGACAGCAATCCAGAGTGTGTTGCTCTGAGCAACCCACGCAAACTGCAACTTCTACAACTATAAGGTTCAAGTTTACCTCTGTGACATGATCTTGTATGCTTCTGGAAGATAGCAGTTGATGTTTTCCATTTGGAAAGGGTCGGCATCGCAGATCTTGTCATCTGTCCGTCCATAGTTGGCGCTTTCGATCGTTATGACATCACTTCCTGGACAGCGCAGATCGATGGGGTAACCCTCACAAGATAGCTCTCTTCGTACTAAGCCAAATGGCAGGGCAGCCCGACTGAACCCTGAGGGAGTGGAAAGAGAGCTTTATCAGTGAGAATCAATGCGGAGTGGGTCGACATTGAGAAACACCATACAATATGTAAGACAGATGTGAACAAGGAAAAAACATCTTTGCACTATTTCTTCTTTATAAAAATGAGTAAAAACAAATTAAATCCACTGTATGCAATTTAATTTACTTTGTTGGTAGGAGTATCACCAGCAGCACTAATGGTGTTTGAGTATGGGTGGGAAAAAATCCAAATCAATAACAAGCCATAAAAAGCCCATCTCAAAGATAATATAAAGAAGTAAAGTTCCGAATTGAGAATATTTTTGGTTACGCATGGCGCACCATGTCGTCAAGTATTACAGCACATTGATATAAAGCTTAACCAAATCACCAGCTGCTCCTCTGTACAAAACCACAAGCAGCACTGAATCATAATATCCCATTTTGAGCATCTGTTACCTTTTTTTTTCCCTTTAAATGCCAGTGTGCTAGCTATATTCCAGAGCTGCAGGCTCTCTAATGAGGTTTTTGTGGCTGGGTTGCATGCACTTGTTTTGCTGTATTTCATTGGCACCGGTACAAATGAGACCAATCCATACTTGCATTTGCTTGTGTTTACAAAGCACTTTTTTTTTGCAACAGCAGTTGCCTTAACTACTGACTTCAGGCCTACTAAAACTACTTGGAATGGCTCACTTTATTTTACCCTAGTGGCTACTTCATCAATTAAGTACAAATACAATTATCTTTGTCTGATTAAATGCTATGTTACAATGGGAGGGGGATTAAGTTGTTGAATTGTGGCCCTAACCTGAAAATGCTACCGTGGTATTTTATAAAAGAAGATAAATGTCACTTTCTATAGCCTGATCCTCCATTTGTGTACCAATCAGGTGAAAGCTCTTCTTCTAAAGGTGCTTAGTGTAGAGTAGAGCTTAGAGTAAACAAAGGGTATATTTGTATGGCGGGGGGCAGCTGCCATAGCCGAGCTAACCTCTTCATTTGTTTAGGGGCATCTAATCAAGGAAGGATATTTTCTTCCTCTCCTGGCTATCTCTAAGGGAAATCTTGTGTAAAGTGACCAAAAGAAATGAAACATTGATGTATATTTATTTTTGTAATCTTTTCTCGCTGGAGTCAAACAACGCTTTCAGGTGCTAAACAATTTATCGGTGTACATGTTGGCTCATGACAAACATCTCGTGTGACGGGTGGTAAAAAAAAAAGAAGACATGCCAGGTTAGGAACAGCTGTCGACATCCAGTTTTGACTTCATGCCAGCGTGGTTAAAAGCAAACAGCGTAATGTGTAAAAGCAATGTACATCAGACGATGCCACACCTTACACCAACACTAAACTAAACGATGTCATCATGTCCGATGCTTACTGCAGCATAACCCTAAGAGCTTGACTTCATTTTTTTTTTTTTCCCTGAAAATTCTGCTCCCAGTATGGGTGTACTTTCCACTTTCCCTCAAATTCTTCTCTTTGTGGTCATTCAGTGCAAGTGATTAAGGCTCTTTTACCATGTGCAGGAACCTTTGAGTTTGATCTCCAGCTTGGCGGCCAAACCCACTTGTGCTCAGTGTGAGGCGATAGCTGTTAAAATACTTAAATCACTCGAGGGCCTTTGAAAACTCTCTTTCTGGTTTTATTATTCCAAACTAATGTAATCGTCATACTAAAGTAGGAAAGCAGACTGCAGCTATACACTGACACCTATGAACACTAAACTAGTCACACTCGTGTATTTCGGGAATGATGATGTATTTCCAACCACGCAGATGACAAGCCCTGTAATAATGCTTGATTATTGAGTCAAAATCCAGACATTGGAAGAATTGGTATGTCCCCGAAATGCACTTAATTCTTCAGCTGTCTCAGTGCATTATTGTCCAAAAGCTGCTCTCCATTGATTAGATCCATTGCTGTACTACTTTCCCAGAATACTGTGTGGACCAGGAACTCAACAGGACAGTGAACACAACACAGAGCAATTTCGATCAAAGCTGTAACCATTCATAGAATAAATACATAACTAGTATTGTATAATGCCTGTTTAACCACAAGATTGACATGATAGCTGCAATAAGTGATGTCACATTTCAATTTATATTTATTAAGTTTAGGCAGATTTGCCTCTGCAGCTTATAATGTTTTTTTTATGATGGTGGTAGTTTAAGACTTGGAATTAATGATTTATTTCCCATTATTCACATTGTTTCAATTTCCAAACAAACCCGTCCAAAAGCAAGATTTTGGTCGACTGTGGTTGTATGATTCCTAACTACTGTAGTGGTCTTGCACATCTTATTGTAGAACAGCGTTTGCGTTTACACATCTGCAATTCACATCTCTGTTTTATACACAGAAAATAACTAAGACAGCACAGCACCATCAATCTAGAACTGGCATATTCATGAATCGCAATTACAACAGGATAATTTGATCACTGTGTGTGATCACACTAAATCCAACCTAAATCCAACACTTACTGTGTCATTTAATCAAATAATTTTAGAATGCAAATGAGCCATACAAGCAAGACTTATTTTACACATGGAATCATAAACAATTTTATTGAGGCCAAATAGTGCACAGTAGTTAGTCCCAAGTTTCTGTTACTAATAGTAAACACTCTATACTGTACATCTTAAACATGTTAATGATTATTGTTTCAAGACTGCAAGCAGAAATGTTGACAAATCGATTAGTCAAATCTAATTATATGCATCTATTAAACCGCAAAAACCTAATGCATATTCAGGAGCATATTAGGTAGAAAGCACAGTGCTGTGACCATGGCAACATGGTGCAGCAGAGAGATAACCGACCAGATCCTTATCGTGGTTTTGTCGACATGCTTCCTAATCAAGTATTCTGGTCAATTCATCCATCCCAGCACTTGAAAAGCATTTCAGCTTCTCTCAGTCAGACAGAGATAGGTGACACATTTAAGTAAGAGAAAACACTGCAGATACTACATGTAAGACAACCATAATAGATACAATGTGCCTTTACTGGGACAATTTTTTCTCCTTCCTTTCTCATACTGGTAACTTTACTAGAAATCCACAATTCATATTCTCTAGTGTGGAGACATGTCATTGTCATAAGTCATAAAAGTCATAAAAAACAACTTATTTGAAAATATTTTGTGGCAGGAAGGGGAACTTTCCTTAATTTGTTAGCAAACATGTATGAATCAATCATCTATAAAGATGAACAGTTTAATATGATCTCATTGGTGAAAGTCTGCTCTTCTAAGTACCGTTGTAGTTTACAATTTGACAACTCAACCTTTAGACATTTGCTTATTGCGCATGTTGTTATAACATGCTGGTAATTGACTCTGATTGGTGCAACGGACATTTTTGTCCATGGGTTATAGCACTTTATTGCACCAATGAGGAACCTCAATTTAAAGCTTCCTAAACTGGCATTTATTGCCGTGCGTGACCTTTGCAATGACATCAGGCCAATATGGAATAGGCGGCTGAGGAACTGTGAGAATGTCCCATATGGAAGACAAAACCATTATATGCACAGTCTCTTTAGTGCTATAATATAATAATGTTTTTTTTTTTTTTTTTTTAATGCAGATGGGGCAAATCAATTGCAAAGTGACCATCTGGTACTATTTGAGTGTCACTGAAGCGGGGGTAATGAGCAAAGTACCTTCGCACTTCATAGGAATAGGGAGTTATTAGGGTCTTCATCAGTCATGTAGAAACTTTAAACCTTGTACTTACATAGAGCAAGTCATTAAAATTGCACATACCAAGGGCATTCAGAACATACTGGAGATTTAACAAAACAATTAGTTTACATGAGAATAATTTGGAGCCTGGAAACACAGACATCTGAAAATGGATCTTCACAAAAGTTTTGGAAAACAATGTAAGTGTATCAAGTGCTTAAAACAGTCATGTACGAATTAAAGGAAAACACATACATGCCATTATTCAGGGTGGTGAGTGTGCTAATTAAAACAAAAAAAAAATTGACCATGCACAGTTCTAATAGTTATTATATACACAATAAAAAAAATTAATGCGAAACAAGCAACGCCAAAGTGTATTCAAAAAGTTGTGCCCAGCAAAAGTCGTAGTTCACTCGACTGAGCACAGTTGCTTGACATGCATAGTACAATCATCTTTTAGAAATATCTTAATTTCTCAAAAATGTAAAAAGAAAAGAAAATCCCAATTGTACTTCTTGATGTTCACAAACATACCTGAAACAGCACACGCAAAAACTATCTGCGACTATTCAGCCTTTTATTTAGTCTTACTTGCACCCAGTAAAGGTTTTCTTATTAAAATGACCCTTTGTAACTTGAGTAACCCATGCTTCCAGACAGAGTCCGGGGTTTAAGGCTGATCAAAAGGCCTATTCAGCCCTTTACCCTTGCCGCCGTTACTGTGGCCAGAGCACAAAGGTCCTCAGATTATTTTGATGGGAAACCAGATAATTTTTTCGTCGTGAGTGTGACACAGACGCTCCTGCTGCTTGTCGTCTACTGTTAGCGTAAATCTTTGATTTCCCTTCTGGTGAGGGCAAAACAGCTGCTTTTAAAAGAACTGTCTTTGGCCAGCTATTATTTGGTACACTCGAATCTACAAGGTCTCTTGGATTTGAGGTGAAAGAATAATGTGGCCCACAGCATTAGTGAGGCAACTACAGGAAACACAGCTTGAGTCCTCCAAGTTCTGCCCCCCCCAGGCCTTTCTCGATGGTACAAGTAAAGGACAACCACTTGGGAAAAGAAACCTTAAAGTTAAGACTCTTCCCACAGAGCTGACTCTATAATCCACAGATATCCTTTACAACAACAGAAGTTAGGTCTACCCAGGGGTGAAGGAACAAAATATTTCATACATCCCGCAAACAGCAGGATATGAGGTGGGCTGCATTCCCTATTGTAGAAAATAAATTGTTACTTTAATGTGAAACGTATTCTCTTAACATTCCTTTTGGGCTGTTTATTGTGTGGCGAATGAAGGACAAGCACTACTTACACTGGTAGTGTTTGTTCCAACTTATTCATTATTCACTTTAGTAGTGCCATACTCGCCAGTTTCGAAAGATTTTGTTTGTCCATTTGAGACAGATGAGCTATGACATTTCTTTTCCATTGATATCCACATAATATGACACATTTTGCTGCATTTCTCTAAGACAGAAACTATGACATTTTCTGGATTGGTTGGTAGAGTTTAATTGTATACTGTACGGCAAATGTATACTGGAAATATAAAATATATAAATATAAATCAAACACAGATGTGGTACACCAACTTCTCTTAAAAAAAAGTCTCATAATAATGGTTGTGGTCATCATAAAAAAACAAAACAAACAGAGAAACAACAGAAACACAAAAACTAATGGATATGTTGGCTCTCACACTTTGAAGTCTTCTTACCAAAATTGTTTGCAGAACAAAATGTTTTGTGCCAGCATAGTCTCTTGAAAAACATGAGTCAATAAAGCAATTGAAAATCTGAGTTAAGTGGTATTTTTTTGTCTTTCATTGGCTGTTATACTTGTGCAGGGTTGTTGTGAGCCCTAATTCACATATAATGTGTGAATTTTGATTATAGTAGGAAAGGTGTGTGGGGGGGGTACTTGCAAAGATAGCGAGAGAAAAACATGATTATAGTGGATAGTAGAAGACAACGAGGCAAAGAGCAGCAAGGAAACAAGTGTTTGAAGCTCATTTGTATTCCCCACCAACCAAGTCTCTCCAGTTCATTTACATTTCTGCTACTTCCATAGCAACAGCAGGGGGGCTATCAAGAGCATCTTTGATATAGGTACATGACGGTGAAATAGATGCTGTCATTTCTCTGCCAGGACACACTTTGGGTGTTAAGGTGGGCTTCTTTACCAAAAAAATGAACCCTGGTGGGTACTTCTTACCAACCACTTCCACTTCTACGTTAAGCACTTTAGGGCACAAAAGCCTATGTGATTCTGAATCTAGCCCTGTTTTAAGTAGAAAATGATCTTATGTAGGTCCTTCACAGGGACATTAGGGTTTGTCTCGTCTTTGTTTCCAGACAAAAAAAATGTCGTAACTGGCTACTTCATTAATCCGAGAGGAAATTATGTCTTTTTAGCAGTAGAGATGAAATGCAATGAAAATACACAGCCCGGTGAAGCACCATGTAAACTTGTATGTAAATCAACCTTTAGGCCTAATTAAACTCAATGGGGCTCATCAAGGTCATAAATCCCCCCCTTTTTTTCATAATGCATTATTGACTTCCCATCATCAGCACATGTCGGCTGGCTGCACTCTCACAAGCATACACTGTCATCTCACCCTAATATCGGATCGCCCTGAGGCCAGCCAGTGTGTGTGTGTGTGCGCGCGCGTGTGTTTGCGTGAGTGAGTGCTTTTTAGGCCATAAAAAAGACAAGGACATGTTCTTGTAATGAAATAGCTGCAATGACCATCAAATATGTTGCTATGTGCCATGATCCTTGGCGAAGATGGCCAACCAGTATGTTTTAGTGATAATTTTGCACTTTTTTGTGTGTGCACCTTGAGCCATGTTGTGGTGACCTTACCAGAAATAGCAGTGTCCCTGTATAGTCATCATATAGTAAGTTTCGATGATTTATATTGTCTGTATTATTTAAGACTTTAAGAAAATAATACTTCTGTTGAGTTACTTTTTGCACGTCCCCTGTCAAGAAAATATAAAATGGGACAATTGTTTATTTATATATATTTTTAGATTGTAGTTGTGAAGTGAACCAATGGGTCATTGTTAAGGATTAAAGTGTTTCTTCAAAGTTTACCGGTGAGAGCAGCCACTTTTGACCGCATTAAGCTGCTTTATTATTAACAATATTTCACCTCATATTAAAAGTTTAAATGTGATAAGGATGTCAGCCATATTTTCTTTGAAAGACTTTTCAAATTAGATTTGGGATGTGTTTGCCAGCTCACTGCCATTGTTTCCATTCCAAATGATGAAAAAAAATAGAGTCATATACGCCGAGCGGCTCTGACTCGGTTCGCTCTCTGCTCCAATGAAGCGTTTGATGCTCCCTGATTCAATAAGGAAACATTTCCCAGTGGGTCACACACACAAATGAGCGAGGTCCATCTGCTTGGTTTGCATTCCCCAAGTGCACTACCTCAAGTAGGACCTCCTTAGATGAGACTCCACTCTCATGTGTATGCATTTGTTCAGCTAGTGTTTCGACTGACCCCCACTTGCCATTGAAGTCTGCTGACCAGCCCACTGAGGACGCCACTGTTACCACACCTAATTCAACTTTCTTTCAGTCTAGAGTGCAGAATTGCTGCCATCTTCTTAGGACATATTGTGATACTGAAAATTCAAATTCATTGAGTTTTTGGACTTTTGTGTAATGATCAGACAAGTGATGAATGATCACAGTCACAATGAGTAGACGTCTCTAAACACATGGACATGACATGGAGTGAGAAATTGACAAATTATGGTCTATGTCCAGTCTACAAAGAAATTCTCTGTTTGAGAGAGTTAAGATTTGCAGTATGTGCGAAAGGAGATTAAGCCTTCTCATTCCTATTCACAGTCTTGCAACTGTTTCCTGCCATCACGCTGTCACGTCTTCTGGTTATGGTTCATTCAAACTGGTTTCTGGATTTTGAAGGTGTTATGTAAACCATATGTGATCATTAAAAATTAAGATAAAGCAACAACAAGAAACAACATTCCCACCACACTGAGATAGTATTAGTATGGACATTTATCTCAGTTAATTAAAGATGACTGACTCTATTAGTATTGATTTGTAATGTTACCACATGGGAAACCTTGGATTGCTGTTTTCTTCAGGCAATAGTTTACTTAAGGGGCTTAAGCAAAGAGAGCCAAGCCCTTGACATATGGACACACTTAGAGGTCATAATGACTCACAAGGTCAAATGCTGAGTCACACTGGGGGTCAAGACGTAGTGATCTGTCAGGGGACAAATGGTCTGGGCTGACAAGTTAAAGCTGACAGCAACCAAACTAGAAATTCACGACCTCTTTGAGTAAATGGTGACTTTTGAAAATGGGATAATGAGCTAAAATAACTTCGCTTTCCCTGGCAGCCTACGGTCACTTGGATTGAGACTAATGTTAACGTGTTCATATGTAATCACAACTGGTAATAATATTTGCATACATTTGCACGATATATTATTTTGTAATAATTGAATGCATTTGATCAACTGTGTCACAATTGGAAGCAATTGAGGTAAAAGTTGATCCAACTACTTACCGTAGATTCAACCGGCAGAGGTTCTTTTGAACTAGTTTGCTGTCTAAAGGAGGAAACATGACAGGTATGGGACGATGAACTCCATCGCTGCAGACTTATCCTCTTGAACTACTACTTCTAGCAGTATCAATCTGCTGAGTGACACTGGCATCCAAATTGGAGCTCAGAGCATTTAAAACAAGACTCTCAGATCCAATTACAAACACTTACAATATATATATATAGATATATAGATATATAGATATATATGTATATATAGTATTAATGCGACATTCATTTTCTCCTGAGTCAGTTGTGCCCATTTATATCATATGGCAAGGAAATTACTCAATAATCTTCATAAATGGCAACTCAGACTTCCTCTGAAAGGCATTGGACCTAAATCCTTTGTATTTACGACCACGTTTCTAACAACCCTCGTTTACAGGAGCCTCAACTGGATTTATAGCCGTTCTAAATCAGTACAAAGGAAAGCAAAAGGACAAAGAGGACACTTGTAAATGCAAGCAGTGATATCTTGCATTTAAATCAGAAAAAAACAGTAAAATATGCATCTTTCGGTTCTATTTTGTTCTTTTAACACTACACAAAATAGATTGCACTTTCACATACTGAGATCAAAATGCCTTTCATCTGCAGTGAAAGCATCTCCCTTGAACACCTGCTTGAATTAGCTAGAAGTAGAAGAGCTCAGGTTCCAGGGGACTCAATTGTTTCATAAAATGCTGTATGAGTGTGATGAAAGGAGACGAGTTACATTTAAAAGAGATGAATTTGATTTGTTCCATGAAACTGTACGTAAGGCAAAACACACGCTATCGGAAAATCATCTTTCCCCATTGAAATGAATGCAAATGCCATGTTTCAGCATTCCCCCAAAACATTGACGATTCATATCTCAAAACGCTCGTAAATTGAGTGCAGCAACAACAGCACTTCAGACACTTCAAAATTTGCAGTTTGATTATAATTTGATGGATCTATCACAGCTCAATGTGCGGTGTAAGACTGAATCTTGGCACCAGTCGGTTGCTAGCACAATCCATGATGACCAGTGAAAACTGCAACTTCATATGACCCGAAACTGCAGTCCAGTCACATTAAATTACAACCATGATACAGTAGCAAAAAAGAAAGTCAGCTCTATTTGCCCTTTGACCAAACAAGCTAGTTCATTTGTCGGTCTCGAAGCCTCCATGCTGGTTGTGCTTTGAAATACCATCTACTGGATAATCAAAAACATTCTCATCATCTGCCCTTTCCACAGAGGACTTGAACAGCAATCATATGAGGTAGATCTGCTGCTTTTTATGTCCACAACACTTCTGTTTTAAAAGTGGGTTATATGTTGTTATTTGTTTCAGAGGTTTATTCTTTTCTAAGATGCAACGGAATTAAACCTACACAATCTTGATTATAATAGAGCACAACTTTAAAACGAGAGCATATTAATGTTGATTTAAAAATCTGATCATAAAACATTCCGCTCATCTTGTAGATCCACATCGAAAACATTTGTTATAAGAACTGTGGCTAATTTTCCCAAGACCACTGCCTTGGTGATGTCATACATCTTCTCCTGTCTTTGGGATTCAGAGAAGAGACTTAGTGGGTTATAAAAAATGTTTTTGCAGATTGCTTTGGATATATTTGTAAGGAACCCACATGATTCTATCTAAGCATAACCAAAACTAGACAAAGCATAACGGTAAAATACAAGGCTGAGGGCGAAAGCATGAGGGTAGATGACTAATCAAGAGCCCCAGAGATCCCACCCAGTGAGGACCTTCTGCGACTTGCATGAATGGCCATTATCCACAAGGATCAGCCCAGCGAATGACGGGAAAAGGTAAGCTTCACACAAAGACTCTCCAGTTAAGGACTACATTAGAGCTGTGGCTACATTTTGATGATCAGTCATCTTGTATTGTATGAGAGAAGTCCACAAGACTCATGAAGCAAACAGCCACACACGATTTCTTTTCATTATACAAGCAACAACAACAACTCAAGAAAATTGGCAAGGATCAAGGTATCAATGAGACACCACTTGTAATGTCCTTGTAATAACTCACGAACATTAGAGTTAAAAGAATACTGTTTCCTGTAACAAGAGATAGTGAAGGTGACTGCAAACAGCCAATTAATGATTCGTGGCAAGGTCTCTGCATAAATAAGTACAAAAGGCAGTCTTAACACATTAGCTGAAAACACAAGTTACTGGAATGTGTGGTTCCTAGCAATTGTATGGTTTTAAATAATAAACCCTGACCTGCTGTTTCCACTACCGGATGCAAAGACAGGATGCCAATAAAAAAAGAGGAAACGCGAGGCTGAGGCAATGTCTCGTCACAATCAAAAATATGATTTACATTCTTCAGATGTATGTTTTATCTCATTTTGTCACACAAAAGTATCATCAATCTGTAGCATAGCTGTGACGTTTGAGCAACAACTGCAGGTTTTGAAAAGTGATGCAGTCGGCATGTGTCCTTCACAACCTCTGACAAAAAAAAAAAAAAAAAAAAAGCATGTGTAGTGTAGCCCAATGAATGAAATTGCTAGTTCAAGCCAAACGTGGCATTACTCTCCTTAGTAGCCAGGTGAAAAGAGGTGTGTGTTTGGCATGGGTGGGAGTATGTCAGCACTCTGCAATGCTCTGCATGACAAACACCAACCTCGGGCCAGCTGTGACAAAGCACTAATCCAACAAAATCCCTCCTTCCTTTGCTGAAAATCCTAATGAGGATTTGAAGTGCTCAGCAGGGAGGAGACCCAGGGGCTGTGGCTACACCTTGCCACTGCTCATTGTCTCCTTATCTCCAAAGCCGGTTGGTGATGAAAGAGACATGACAGCACGGTGGGCCTTCGTACACAAGGCCCCCTTGCCTGCCTGGCACCATGTGGATCCAGATTCAACAGTTGGTTATGGACAACCCAAATGACAGCAAGCGAGAGAAACAGAGACAAAATAACAGGATTGGTTTGACTCACCAGTGATTCATCACTGTTTTAGGGTAGATAAAAATGTTTAGATAAAAACTCCGACTACACAACTTGTTTGTCAGTCTTGATGTCAGAATACCAAATACATTTGTTCAGTATCGTAGGCCAGGTCAGAGGCCACATTACAAATCTGACAGCAAAAGGAATGTGTGCTGCTGCACGGTCTGAAGACACAAGTTGTCGCGTGTTGTTTAAAGGCTTCCAGTTTTTTTCAGGAACTTGTGTTTGGTTCTCATCAGATAAAACACAATTAAGTTACTTTATGGTGTTTCTATAAAAGTAACCCAAACAAGTTTGTAACTTTAGTCACAACAGAAACTCGTCATATACCGTGAGGGAACTAAGCTCTTGGTTGTTTTCTTTTTTGTACTATTTAGCAGAAAATGTCTAAGGTTCCACAAGCTAATATTTTGACAGATAATATTATGCTTTTATTTTAGAAACATTTTTGGGCTGAGAAAAAATTGCCTGGTGGAAAGATAGAAAATGATTGTGCAGGGTAACAGAACACAGCCTCTCCTATAGGGAAAGTATTGACTGGACTTGGGGCTTTGTTTTAATGGACTTACTTGTATATAATACATTTGAAAACCATTTTATGAGCAATTTTGAGTTTGCTTGAAGTCATAAGATATAACTGCCCGAGAAAATTGTGGCATGGCAGTGGGTGGCGCAAGATGGTGTCCTTACAGGTTCTGGCTTGCATTAAGCTCTCAGCTTTTACTTCCAGTAATTACATTTTGAGACACCCTGATTGTCTATTTCACTCCATTCACTTTGAGATTAAGGTTTAAAGCCTCTTCTCCTTTGCTTTCACGTGATCCAAAAAGAAAGGACTTTTAAAGGTGCCCTTCTGTATTGTCCTTGAAAAATTTCAAGTACTACAAACAAGTGAAGCTGTGACAAGAAACAGGGGTTGATGTAAGGGAGGATGGGTGTTAAGGTTAGTTGGTTAGGTCACTATAAATGTTTTAAAAGAAATAAAAGTTTGCTCTCTGAAAGCTTTTAATCATGACAAGTATTTACATGTCAATCACCTCTGAGATACAGAATAACTGAATAAAACAATTAAAGTTACAATTAAAGTTACACAAACCTAATGACCTAGTTTACATGTTTTTTTTTTTCGATACACAAATCCTTTGTATTATTGTTTCCCTTTAAAGCCACAATGGTAATTTATCAACTGCTTACATTTTATTCTGATTGTTCACTGTTAGAAAAACTTTAAAACACCAGGAGCAGAGAAACGAAGCACATCTTTTCTTGATTGATTCTCAGTTGTGTGTCTGACATGTGGCAACTCCCCCCCCCCACTCCCCCCTTTTCCTTGACACAGAAACATTGCTCCACTCTATAATTCGAGAAATCTTAGGCAAAGTCTTTGAAGAGAACGCACTGCTGATGCTAAGTGTGAATTGTTATTCACTTCCTGAAGTCGACAAATCCTCTCAGCTTGGCTACAAAACACGAGCTGACTTGGGAGGCAGTTTAATCATGTATTACGGAAGGAAATCATCACTGCATTACACATTACCAAAACATGACAGTATTCTTTTGTAAATCACATCTTCGGCTAAATTTGCTTAGGTTGCCATGGTAACGACCACAGAGGACACCAGGAGGACAAAGGAAATGAACCTGCGATTACATATCAAAGTTGAGCGACTTCCATGACAGACAATTTGATTACTTGTTAAGTGTACTCTTGTCAAAATTCTTGTTGTGCTGTGCGCAATACAGAATGTGCAAATGTTAAGTCTTGAACAATGAATGCTCATCATAAATCTGTGCAATCCTTTGAAAAGCAAACTTTTCATCCTCCTCTGTGTGAGCACAGGAATAATATTCAGACTTTTGAAGATGAGCATTACTTTCAATCGCTCAAGTGGAGATTCAGCATTTTAAAATTATTATGAATTGTAATATTTGTATGCAGACATTTGCTTTGCTAGAATGAGTTGATTTGTGTGTGCATATTGACTGAAGAATGTTTTATTTTCTGGGAGTATTCTGTGGTATACTTTGCTAACAAGAGACACTCTGAAAGGAAACTCACTGTGGCTTTCTCACAAAGCTGTTTTGTATTGCTTTCTTTTTCAGTTCAGTTATTCTTCATCTACTATCTACCGCTCCTATTTACGTACTCCTTTTACATAGCTCCCTTTGTTTTCAGACAGCACAGTCAGGTTAACCAGGGCTTTCAGAACAAGCTGGCAAACCTGCATTCCTAAAACTGAAGCTGTGAAACAGTTTATTTATTTGTGTTTTACTGGTTAAATGATAGAGACGTTTGAATGTCTCTTAAAGCAGATTGTTATGGTGTTTATTTGAATTATTAGTACTTTATTGCTATTCTTCACTTTATGGCATTCTAACAGGTATTTTGGATAGTATTTATTTGGTCATTGGATGTTTTTGTTTATTACATACACATTTCTTTTGCTTTCCATAGGGTATGTGTGATTTATTTGAAAGAAAGAAAAAAAGATAAAAGAAAACTGCCATTCATTTTATGGATCCTAAAGGAATGATACTATTTGGTTCAAGAGGTTCAAGATGGAAGGTATATTAAAGGGGCATAATGTAGCCTTTACTTATATTATTTGCTCTCTAATATTTAAACAGGGACTATTTCTTTTATCTCAAGTTTGATTATCCCTGAGACAACGCATGTTTTACCAAACCTGTGTTGAGTTTGTGATTTATCAAGAGGCATTCCAACAGGTCAGTATGTCACTTGGGAGCTTAAGAAAGTCAAATTCAGTGCTATTGAGAAATCTCGACTTTGGTATGGGTCAAGCCTGAAATACAAAGACATTGACCCCTCCCACAACGGAATGCAAGAATGTCCTTTGTGAGACGTTATCAGTTTGTGGTAAACACCCATGTCAACTTCACACCCCAATTTGTGCTAAAGGCTTTTAGGAGATATAGAAACGATTAGTCCAAATCCTGAAGCATTACAAACACAGCGATGACTCCATCACTACTGACCTCATACATACTCATTTAGGTCAGAATATGAAATACAGTTAAAATGCTTTGTGATCAAATTCAACAGTTGTGATTAGAAAAGAGAATGTGTTGCCTCTTAAGTAATACTATCTCCTAATTCTATTATCACACAGCATGATGTGCACTTGCTGGTATGCAGTCTAAAATCAATATCCAAATGTCCTCTCAGACAATGCCATTTCAGTTGAGCTCTAAATCGTTTTTAGATCTGTATGAAGACCACCCAATGATTGCATGAATAGTGACAAAAATTTCATCCAATCACTGTACAGTCACACCGTGCAATGTGCCCAGAAACACAAGTCACAGCAAAGCTCGAGAATACACGCTGAGTGAGGTAATGAAATTTTGGTGCTATCTGTAGTACCCTAAAAGTGGATATGACAAGAGAAAAAAAAAATACTTCTGGTCGTAATAGGTACGCTTCAAACATGTAAGGCAAAATTGCATATTTTAAGTTTTAAAGGATAAGGTGGTATTACATTTATACGTGTGACTATATTAATAATAATTAATTTCTGCAAGGAAGAGCATTTTTTTTAAATGTTCTTATCTTAGCGTAATATAAACTTAATCCCATAAAATGACAGAAAAAAAAACACCTCTATTGTAGTCAAATTTCTGAAACAAAAGCTATTCACTTGTCTGTTAGCTCTGTGCTGTAGATATATAGACGCACATTTTCTTTCCTAGATAAGGTAGTGAAGGAAAACAAAAGCAGGAATATAGGATGAAAGGCTCGGGATGACAGTGAACCAGCTGTGTAAATATAGATGAAAGACACATATACACGTGGACCGCAATCCAAGCGACATCCCTGGACATGGAGGATGAGACATACATTGCAATTGGAGGTCACAACACAATGGCCTTCAGCAAAAGGAATAATGTTGTATGTGTGTCTTCCTTCCGAATACTAACTTCTAACTATTTACAACATTTCACTAACTCATTTAATTCAATTATAAAAATGCATTAAAAAGATATTAGGCATAGACGCAGTTTAATGAAGCGTGTGGACTTGGGGATATTGTTTGTAATGAACTGTTTCAGCACTGATCTCTGCAGCTGAGATGGGAAATGGGACTGACATGAAAGAAGGGGGTGCAAAGTAACAATAATGACAAATGTTATCAATAGCCAAACTGAGTGTGCATTATTTAATAGCTTTTGCATATTTCTACTTACAACCACATGTACGTCAAACAAGCTTTACTTATTAAAATGTGACAAAAGTTAGTTTAGCAGAGGATAGAACTGTCAAACTTTTCTACTTTTCAAGTTTTGGCCTTTAAAAGAAAAAAAAAGGGGTGTTGGGCATGACACAATTTTGAAAACACAACAGGTCACATATGAAGACAGAAAAAAATTCACACTCACATACACAGTGTCACTGAGTGAGAACTGCATTGAATGTTATAATTGTGATTTCTACTTGCTTTTTGTTTTCTTCTAAATATTTCTGACAATTTGTTTGTTTTCTGCAAACCTCGTTTGCATGTCAGCAATACATGTCAGAGAACAACTATGCAACCTTGAGACCAGCATCATGATTGCCATATTTATGTGTTTGGTTTATCTTATGTACATGATTAGATTTACAGTAGCCTACCACCGCATTAAGAATCCATGTAGTGCCAGGTAAAAGCTCAAGCTCTCTAAGATTCCAACAATCTCCATTTGCTCAAGGTGTAGTCACATTATAAGCCTGGAAAATTGCAAACTCTTATCGCTGCATGACGTGAGACGTAAGATGATGTATGTTGCCAGCATTGATGAAATTCTGCTTCTCAGTGTTTGCCAAACCCAGTGAAGCTGAAAGGAGCCAGCCACACACTCCTATTCTTGTGTGACTGTAAAAATCCAAGCTAGATGACATAAACTAAACATAAATTGTATGTCATGGGTGTCTTATCTGACATGTTGCATTAATATACCAATTTGTTTCAATAATCTCACATTATAGGACTCCTTAAAAATTCCCAGAAGGGAAGACTGGGCAAGAGCTAAAACAGTTGTCACCAAAGAAAAACAAATCTATAATGGTTCTTCTGATATACTACACTAAACAGAAGCAAAAAATGTTTAGACCAATCATCAATTACCAGAATGCTGCACCGCTACTGCAGTGATTAAAGTCGAATAAGTAGAGGAAAGTGTTTATGATATGCAGTTTAGACATATAAATCTGGCCATTAGGATACAACTGAGACTGATTTAATCAAAGCTAAAATGCACCATGATTAAAACATCAACATATTTGAGGTGTGAAATCTGTGAGCGCTGGCCACAACACAGAACATTTGGGCTTGAAATTTTTAAAAAAGCATCCCGCTCTGATGCCACTGGGAACAACTGGCGCTCTCAAGCAGAAAATCTCTGGCAAATCACAATTTGTCTGAGATATACCGGCTAATGAAAGAGCTCCCGATCATCCCTAACCGCCAGAGCCTACGGTCCTCAGAGCCACATTACTTAGACATGCACTGTGGGACCTCAGAGTAGCAGCATGAGCGTTACATTTTCATTGCTCATTCGAGAATTCCTAAATAAGTCTATAAGAAAGAAAATTCCCCACTGAGTGCCTGACTGCCAGTGAGCCTGAAACACACAGGATGCTATAAAATGATGGTATGAAAACAAAGTGGTCGGTTTTTACAGTCTCAAAGAGTTTCACGTGCACTTACCCTCGGTGGAGTGGACTTGCGCCAGGGTGATGATAAACCAGCACAAGGTGTGTAGTTTCCACATGGTGCCAAACGTTGGTGGTCTCTTGGAGCTTTTTGTGTTGTGACAAAGAGCTTCTGATTGAAAAAGTCCAATCCAAACGATCTTAGAGATGGTCGTCATTGATCCTCTCACCTGTCAGGGGAGGACACCGAGAAAGAACGTCAGTTTGACGGTGAAATTGGAGTCCTCAAAGAACACACATTTACTACAAGATGTCTCCAAAATGTGAGTTGGATTCGGTTTAGGGGGGTGAGCATTTTGCAAACCCACACAAACTGCAAAATAAGTGCATGAAGTCAATAATTGTGAAAGGGGGGAAATCCTTTGATGGCATCTGGAAACAGGACCACCTAACCGGCCAGATCTGGGTGCAACCAATACTGTCAAACAGACGGAGCCCGCCCTTGTCCAACCCTACTGTGACTAATGGAAGAGGGATGTGACACCTTATCAACCCTCAATCTCACTCCACTATTATATGTTTTAAAATTTCCATCTATATATCATAGCCCATGCCTACCACCCAGGAGCACATGAGCCATGTCACAAAGATTTTAAAATGATGCTGATTTATTAAGACATCTCCGATTTGAATTCGACTCTCGTTTTCCGACAGAGCGTTGACATGAGCCAAGAGTGAAAATGCGCCAAACCGATAGGAAGCGGCCAACTGTGAGCTCCACCGCTTTCTGTATCCACATGCACGAAAAATATTAAATCAGCTGAGGGCAGCGTTAAATGGAAAAATCATACGGCTTAGTGAACACGACCCAACATGTTTTTCAACATCTTCAGTTTGGTGAAATAGTGACATTATATTTAAAACCCACCGAACCAGTTAAACATCTACAGCATCATCACAAAGGGCCAATCTATGACTTACACGAGTCAGTATCCCCCACTATTATCTGCTTCAGATATTCTAGCCGCAAGTCAAGAAGCAAAATTGCCTTTTCCACCCCCGAGGCGCCGGCAAACAAATACGTAAACACTTGAGAGCAAATGGTCAACAGTCTTTGTTGTGACTGACCACAAAGTTATCTCTGCATCCCCACCCTTTCACTCCCGAGCAGGATTCCTGTCTCCCCACCTCATCCATACCTGTCCCACTAGTAGGACTTTGTTTGAATGTTTGTTTTTGCTCTCTTTCGCTACAAAAGCAAATGGCCTCCTCCCAAGTCATGGATATACCAGTGGGGCTACGCAGGGTGAAACCTAACGCCAACCTGCACGTCCAGGCAGGCGTCTCACACTACTGACAGCTCCCTTTTTGTCAGCCTGTTTACATTGGTGGGCTAAACTCGGTCTAGCACATTTACCAAAGGATGTAGCATCACTTAGGCACTTAGGCAATGGGGCACATTTTTCTCCTCAAAAAAATTCAACCCTATCAAGAACAGCTATGTCCTTCTTGATGTCTCTGCAACCGTTCTCTGAATGTTAGCCTTCATGCACAACATTCTGCCTGTCGCGTGCAGCTAGAGCAGAAAAATTCAGCTCCTCCTCACTGGAGAATATTCCTTGGCTGCAAAGCGTTTGATCTATTTTGTGTTTGCTAGTTCCCAGACAGCGTAGTACTTCACGGGCATGAAAACATGCAGCATGCACACATTAGGCAACAAAGTTGTAATTAAGTCCACCATAATCACCTCATCTAATATGACAGTATGCCTCACATGAGACCTCTAATTTCAGAGCCATTATAATGAGGTTAGCGGGAAAACGGGACACGACATCAGTGTATGTTTAGGTCCAGTGAATTGATATATAGTTTCATTGATTTGAAGTTTTACAGCCCCTAAATTGGAAAATACGTAGAGGAGCGTATATATGAAGTTTGCAAAATTTGGATTGGATTATTTCTTCTTGGTGGGGGTCTTAGCTCTACTGAGTGTCATTTTTCCTGCAAGTTGTTAGTGTATATCACAGGGGTCAAACTTAAGATACGGCCCGCCATATCATTTTATGTGGCCCGCGAAGACAAATTGTGCATCAAATTTGTGTCATTACTAGAATTGCAAATTGTCTTGACTATTAATATCTTTCTTTTTTAAATATTTGACCAGTTATTACCCGTCTGATTTGAAAACAACTTATTACGTTTGTTTTGTAGCTTTTACTGTATATAATATGAGGTGCTCATACATTTATTTGGGTTGACAGTTATAATGGCCCTCTGAAAGAAGCTATGACTAAAATGCGGCCCATGAAAAAAATGAGTTTGACATCCCTGGTGTATATGATGAGGCCTTGTGTTTGCCGTCTGTACAATAAAGCTGCAAAGGGAGCATAAAGGCTTTTAAGATCCTTGTAAACACGCACAGGCTTAGCACTGACTTTTGTCCACTTAGAATACTTATGGTGCATAGAAAGAAGCATGACAATAATCCCATGCTAAAACTAGCTAAAATAATTGCTGTGACCTTTAGAAGTTGTTAAGATGGATTTTTATGTATTAGAGACCAAGGAATAATGAATTATTACCCTGGTTACATTAAATTGTGTTTAAATACCAGAAATCTAGCACCCAGTTCACGCTATGACCTCTTCTGTGCACGCAGAGACTCTCAAATAAGTTAATATGGCAGATAAGCATTCACATGTCATGTGCAATATGAAATACAGATGCCTGACGGCTCACGACCTTGAGTGAGGTGGAGGGGTTATGCTGTTTACATCACAGTATTGCCCTCCCCTAATTCTAATGGAAATGGATGTTAACAAAGAGACTTTCCTGGTTCGGCTGAGATTAATGGTCTGAATTAAAAGATTAACCTCAAACTTGTTTGACATTATCAGGAAAACACTCGCAAGTCTTCTGTCAAATCAAATTGTCTCCATAGAACACAGAACTACGTATTACTTTAATCCTTGTATGCCTCTGTGTCTATATTTTAATCCAAACAATCTCATAGACCTGAGCAGCGCATTACCTCAATTGTCTGAAGACAAAAAACAAATGCATCTTAACACATTTGCATTGGAGGCAGTGAACTCCGCCGCCATGAGGTAAATACAGAGTGTATTTCCCTCATATACATGTACAGAGTTGTTCTACAAATCGATCATAACAGTCTTGTACTTAATGTATTTTGTCTCATGCTGTGAGTGTTCAACATGCACAGACACCAAAAGCACAGACCGGAGGGACACTGACTGACTGGTATTCTTCTCATTAGACGCGCCAGAGTCTCCACTCTCTGCTGGAGCTTGCTTTTTTCTCCCCAAGCCTTTAAACAGCGCCGCCGCCAGTGATCGTATTGAGTCCCCTCCATACCGCTGTGATCTAAGAACAGGTGTTTGCATCTACAGACTCAAGCCAGACAGATGATGAAGGGCATCAGCAATAGACTGGATTGATTCCAAAGGCATAATCAAAGCACCGATTGGCCAGTTGTTAAATTGAGAGAGCCATTTTTTGTCGTTCAGGTTTTTTTTTTTTTTTTATGCATGTAATCATTACAGGCAGGTGTTTAAGTATCTCGTAAAATGAAGATGCTCCAGGGGTGTGTATGACATACTGTTTTAAAACAAATCAGTTGCATTTATAGTGAACTGCAAAATAGGGGCTTTGTAGCTAACAGGAAGGGGGCGATTAGAAGAGACAGGAGGAGGGCTGATTGAAAAGGGCAGTTTGAAATTTGAATTGGAAGGGGTGGGGGTAGGGTCTGAGAACAAGAGGCAGATGTGAAAGAATGCATGGCTTCTCCAAGACAAAGCTTTTGGTTATCCCTCTTGGGCTGTTAGAGGGTCGCGGGAGAATAGAGGAAGAGTTGGGCTTTTCTATTAAAAGAGGTCTGGGAGGGAGAAGGGGGGGGGGGGGTGTCTGAGAATAAAAGGACTTGAGTGGGGGAGGGGATTCGAGTTACAATAAAAAGATTGACAGCTTGCAAGTCTTGCTTGACCCTTGAATTAGCCCTTCTGCTTTCAACAAACTCCAAGAAAGAGTTGGGATGTTAATTGTCAGAGAACATCACAGGGATGCAAAAGAGGCCTCGACATTCATCCATCCTCAAATGTAAATCAGTGCCAACGGACCACCGCGTGTTTGAATCGGAAAGTTGTTTCTATTGGTTCTTCCCAATAGCAAACATAAATTCATACATACTGTAAGACCCCCTCATCTCCAACTTCGAAAGGACTAAACTACCCGCGGACTCAGAGCTAGGATGCCAAACACTCAGACACTGCCGCGGAAAGAAAATACTTCTCCCCAGAATAGATTGTTTCCGTGCTTCTCCATGGCTGAAGACGTACGAGTACAATATGGAAAGCGGAAATCAGAAAATTTGCACTCCCGAGGACAGAGTGGACTGATGATCAGATGAGTCTGGAGCCCCGCTGAGCTCGATATGGGGCAGGGAGGAATCATCCGTTGACCTATTCTACAGATGGAATGATTGAGAGCAACCCGGGAATGGCATCCTCCCAAACGCTGTGTGACTGCTGGTGCCCCCCTCCCCTCACCCCAAACAACGGCCTTGACCGGAGATCACGCAAGGGGAATACCAGGGCCAACTTGCACATAGTGCAACAGAATCAGATTGGGGTGTACAGTGGGGGTGATGATTTGAAGCAACAGGGGGTTGGAAAGTGGGACTCTAAAATGGAAGCAAAAAATAAAAGAAATTAGAAGAGAAAATGTGCGTTTAAAGCTTTCCCAAAGTATGACAAGGCATTGCAGTCGATACTTTCTTATACCATCTTAGCTAAACCTAATTTGAATTTTACTTCTATGCAAGCATCAGTTTCAGAGGCACAAACAATTCCACGACAGAGCCTATGACAGCAGCATGGTGCTTGTCGGGCTCATTGCTTTTGTGTTTGCAGCATTCATCAATTTTATGAGCCACTCAATTCATTGATGATCTGTGCTTCCCACTGATCAGGACATATGGCTATGAAATAAAGCAATCATGAGCCATTGGTTCAAACAATACAATTTATAATACTGGAACATCTCAACAAACAAAGACAAAAAGTTTATCCAGTCCAGGTAGACAAAACAGCAGCGAATAAGCGAAGATGTGGAAAGGTGTGCGCTGTGATTCAGCCTTATCACTTTCTGTCTGAATATATATATTTGACATCCATAGCTTTATAATCACTTCAGCAATGCACTGAAAATCCTATTAGTGCCGCCAGACACCTATACCTGTCTGTCCATAGGGATTATCGCAAAATGATTCGACACGGCAACAAACTTGTAATGCAGGTTCGATAAATCTGAGTTGTAATTTTGATGTTTAACTGGCAACTGAAGTGGATTATCCGGAAGGGAATTTCAAAATGTCATTTCCACTTGCTGATAGCACAAAACTATTCTTTCAGCTCGCTTGAGATAAGACTGATTGTGCCTGGACCATTAAACGGTCTTTTTGCCAAATGTTCCCCGTGTCTGGTAATTACTAGGCTGACATTAATACCGTAGGATAAATAGGAAGATCATGAATGGGAATGGGCATTTCATGGTGATAGGAGCTGCCAATCAAGCCCAATAGGTAGTTGATCAGCCATAATTCACCTTGAAATACCCAAATGTATGCAATGCCTATAGAGTAAACTCCACTGGCCAGAAACCCGATTCAATTAGAATGTGCACATAAATGCTCTGCCTGGTTGTTGATCAGAGAGTACATTAGGACACCATAAAAGCAACATTTACACTGGGACCCAGTTGGCCATGGCTAAATGAGTGCAACCAAATTGACTGAACTCAGCTGTGTAACTAAACACTACTGAATCCAACACAAGAAAATCCGAATATATATTTTCAGCAACTGAGTCTCATGTCAGTCGATTAAGGCTCTGATTACTCAATATTGCCTATATTTAAAAACCTTTATTGAACGGCAGTATGAACTTAGTCCTGTTTCCCCACAGCTCGTCATTGATACTGTGATAAACCATGAGAAAACATTATATATTATAGAATAAAGATTATTTTTTGAATGGCGCAAATTCTCATTGCACAATAACTTTGCCGCTGTTGCCACCGGGATCATAGTGTGAACGCAGCCTAACCAAAAGCGAGGTCAAAACTCTCACTGCGTTCGGCCTCACCATAAATTTGTTAATTATTTATTACCATGCCCATGTTTGTTAGCTAAAAAGGAAGCAAGCCCTTTGGTTATATGCGGTGTGGTTTTACTGTACAATAATAACGTCGCTGTATTTACACGGATGTGCACCAGTAAGCGGCTTGTGCGACCCTCTAACCCCCTCCTTATTTCAAAATGAGCAGCTGCGTGGTTAAAAACACGGCTCTGTCTTTGTATTAAGGGCCCAGCATCAATAATGCACTGTGATCGCCTGGCAGTATTAAACAGGATTATTAATTTTTAAAATAGAGGACAGCGACATAAAACATGTACAAGGTAACTGAGATGATGATGCTGTGTGATGGAAGCTAAAATAAGGCACTGTCAATGCCTTTGTTAGAGATAACGGGGAATACTGGAAATCCACCTTAAAGTCTTTGTAAATTATTGACTCAAATATAAAATAGCATAAAACCATAATGCATGTTGTTTGTGCCAAACTTTTTATTGCTATCCAATGCGGAAAAACCTAAACATTAATCACATCACCACTATAAAATACATGACATCAGCTTTGATAAGAAATAACGGCTGCTGGGGTTCTGCTATTCATTTGAGTATCCGTACTTAACAACCTTCTTATAAAATCATAGAATGATTAATCATAATAGATGATGAATAAAAACAGAAACGTGTCAAAGATAAAGGAAACATGATCTGAGTTGGTTTTGAATTAAGCAAAGGAATACTGTCATGCAAGTTCAAGTTATTTATTAATTTAATTTTATTTTATTTTGAGGCATGTTTCCGCAGCTTGCTCAGAAGCAAATCTTTGAGCAAGATATGGATTACCTCATTGGTCCTAGTGCTATTTTGTGTACGTGTGTGAATGAAATGTACGGTATTCCAAAAATAAAAATAGTGTGACGGGGTTAATGAGTGCAAAAGCAATGCATGCAATTGATGGTATTACATAAATGAAGCCCATTACATTAGTGACAATTGCATCTAACAATGATGCAATAGCACCTTTGACTTAGATCCACCTCCTCATGACATGATAAAAATAAACCTAATGATAATCGTTGCATGTCACTCATTCTTGAAGCGTGCCAATTCTTTGAGATTAAAGGCTTCCACCATAATTTGGCTGACCATGACTTCGTGTCTAATTGATGCTTTTAACCTTCTGCTGTCCAGATGAAGGACAAAGGGCCAATATAATGGGTGCCACATTAAGTCACTTAAATAGAACAAAGCAAAAAGATCTTATACTGTACCACATGATGTGTGGGACAACCAAACAAATGACTTGGTCTTTCACGTACTTATGATGGATGAGCTCTTCCATGGACCATGCAAACTTTATAAGATTTTAAATGCAGTCAATAATGGAATTAATCTAGTCAGTGTCGATGAAATCCAGCAGACAAACTCATTAGACCAATTACATAAGCGAATAATTATTTTCATAGCAGCTACTGTGGCCAGCTTCATTCCGGCATGTTAGAATTTCAGCCATGGCACGGCTGTATCTATTTTAAATCCCAAAGACAGCATGAATGCCTTCATTAGACAAGGGAAGCGGTATGTCAACCCAAAACCCGGCGTGGCTGTGTCTCATCAGCAAGCACACGCACACACACACATGCACACACACATGCACGCACATGCACACACACACAAACACACACACCGCAAGAGGTCGGTGTCGTATTTCGTAAATGCAATCACCTGTCAGTCCTAAATCAGAGCACTCGGACAGGTAATGGAGCTCGTTAAACCTCGTGAAGCTATATTCAGCTTTGGGTTTTACTTCAAGAAAACTACACGAGTAAAACACTACGTGTGGAAAAGGTGCATTGCATTATTTTTCTGAGCAAGTTGGAATAAAGGGCTTTGAAAAAGTTCAAGGTGGGAGGATGAGAAATTTCCTTAGTTGTTCATTAGCATGAGGACAGAGAGGTGGATTGTGACGCAAACATGCTCACCCCACCAACCCTCTATTTTAATAATTAAAGTTCTACTGAATTCAGCACTAGTCTGCTTACTGTACAATGGATTAGGCAATTTAAAAGGCCGGGAGCCATGGCAGATCCAATGACAGTTCCAAGCTTAGAGAGAAGTTGTCAAGCACATATTTAAATTCATGACATGATGAAAGTGGTTGCTTCACTCCGCTTGGTGCAACACAGCTGAATGACGGCAACCGCAATAAAGAAATATAGCAGTTTAGGTGTGTAGAAGAATAGATACCCCTTTTCCAACATTATTCAAGTATAATTGAAACACATTTTGCATTCATGGCCTGTCTTATCATCCACAGCTGGACAATCACTAGTGTTACACCTTGTGTGTGTTTAATGTGTTTGCTTCCAGCTGATAAGTAAAAGGACTACGATTTTTTTTCCCTTGCAGTGAATAATTTTCAAGGAAACCAAAGACACAAGATGAACAGCTAGACGGGACCGCAAAGTCTTGTGCGATAAAAACATTCACTAAGGAAAATTATCTGCTCTCACTTTGAATACCAAAGCGATTTTAATTTCCAAAACAAACTCTGAAAGAGAGAACAATTTCAGGTCGCACCTTTTGAACCACCTCCTGTGAATGCAAATGAAGTCAAAATGTGACTAGTTACTCTAGGTAGGTATATGTATTGATATTAAACTAAGTGTAATAGTTACAAATGCAAGTTGTACCGAATCATGGCATCACAGCTAAAAACTCACTTGGAATATGAATGGAATATGAGAACAAGGTCACACATTCTCCACTTCAGAATTACATATCAACCTGGAGCATTCAGTCCAGTGGAAGGTTGGCCAAATAACTGGCCAAATAATTACATGCACTAGTCTATATATATATATATATATATATATATATATATATATATATATATATATATATATATATATATATATATATATATATATATATATATATATATATATATATATATATATACTATATATGAGACTCTCAACAAATCCCATATGTAGAGCATGTTTTCTAGCTGCACAACACAAACTGGTTTAATGATGCAATATAAAAGGAATGGCTCTAACCCTTTAAAGGATCTGTCACTGCACTTTAAATTTACATACATTTTTGTTGGTTTTAAGCGGTAACACATTGCAACTTCAAAAGAGTAGCCTACTAATAAATATTCTTTCTCTCCGCCATCCATCTTTGTCTTACATGCCAAAAATATCCAGAGCATCAATTAGCACTTCAGTTTGGGGCTATCACTGCACGCTCTACTTGCATGTGCTCTGTTACCACAGCTTCATTAGACATAGTTATCTGGGCACACTTTTTTTATTTTTACTTTTTTTTAAGTATGTATGTATGTACCGAGGGAGTCATTTGTCAGTGATAGCAGAATATAGTGCATTTATCTTCCCCAAGTTACAGTATGGCCGCAACGATAACCCTCCAGTACACACAAAAAACTCAGGGGCCGCCTTCGGTGAGAGAATAAAAGATCCCGTGAACTAAAAGTGAGGAGGCGTTGCAATGTCGATTCTTCTCACCATCGGGTGTCTCGTAGCTACATTTACAGAGCTTAAGGTCCTCTGCTTCGGCATAGGTGAAATTATTTTGCTAAATATGCTAAATAAGAAAGCAGCTCACCTCCACTGTCAGGGAGATGTTATCGGGCAAAGTAGAAGTAAACTTTTCCATCCTGTGGGCAGGTCTTGGTCTCTACTGAAATACAGCTCTTTGTCTGTCCGCGGGCGGGCTGGACCTTTTTGTGATGGAAATGCCTACAGAAGCTCCATCCTCAGCTTACTTCACCAACTTGGAGTGTAATCAGCTCAAACTGATGAATGATGCCACAAATGCCACCAGCTCTACTTTAAAAAAAAAAAAAATCCATCTTTTTTTTTTTCCTCCAAGCCTCGTTTGATTGACCTCTTTATGGTCATTTTTCATCAGCTGATATGGACCTGCTCTCATCACACTGCTGAAGCACTACTCAAGTTCAAAGAGAAACGGCATACTGGACTCACATGGAGTGCCGTATGACAGATGGATAGGAAGAAGTAACACACGGTAGTCGTTGGTGGACATTAAGACTAGAGAAAACTACTTGCCGCATGAGAGTGTGCCCTGAATATTTCATATATAGTAATTTTAGATTTAATCCGTTATTAAGACCACTCCTTGTCAAAAGAAATATCTGTGGTCGTAAAAATAATATTAAAAAAATGAGTTTTAACAGGCTGCCTGTCTCATTCCTCTTACGTTTTCCCTGTTCGTCAAAGTTCATATTTCCGATTTAAGTTTTGTTCAATTTTCAGCTTCTGCAGTCAATGCAAGTGATGTCATGCAAGGTGTGATCGTGAGATTACAATTTCCGCATCCCGGAGCATTCTGGAGTAAGTTGATTTTTGTAGCAAAAAAAAAAAGGAAAGAGAAAGACAAAAGGATTTCTCACAGTGTGTGGCTGTTTTTTGTTGGATGGCTGATTCTTTTTTACATGTATTGAACAATGAGAAAAATGAAATATTTTTATACCATTTATTTTGTCCATATTGCATTTTGTCATATTGGTTGTTAGAAAGTGAGTGTCCCAGTAACATTGGGGCAAATTGGTGGCTCCCTTGTACACTGTTAAGTGCTGAACTGACAACGATCCCCGAACCTTCAGAACCCAGGAACAAAATACACATAAACAAGAAACAAGCATAAAAAGACCAGAAATCACATCTACATAAGCACTAGTACATGTATTTATTTATTTATTTATTGCTTTACTATGTCCAAAAAGGCTAAAGAATTTTGCATGTATTGTGAACTGAATATTGACTGATTGGTGTGTCATCGATCTCCAGAGAGAGAACTAATTTGGGATTTTATAGACACTTTTTACAGCTGCATAAAAACAATCTGTAAAATGTTAAATTACTTTTTTTTTTTTACTTTTACAATTACTGATGCATAGCAGGAGAAGCTAGAAATTTCATCGACGCTCATCTTCCAACAAAATGCAAGGAAGGGCAATGCTCCATCTTCACAACATGCTGGCAATAATACTATACCGCCTCGTGTTGTAGAAATTGTTTTTATTATATGAAAATACAATTGTGTCATTTTTTTATTAGCCTTGAACAAATTAAAGGTAAACTATTGCACACAAATTATTTCAACATGGAAATATATCCAAGTAAATTAAAATATGATAGAATGGAATTGATTTCTTTTTTCCTCACTGTTCAAACAAGTGTGTTCTGTAGCCTGTACACACACACACAGAATATTAAAAAGCAATAAGTGAAAGAAACAAATGTGTCAGCACCGAGGGAATGTATGAGTAGCATTATTGGGTGGGCCAGTCTGCATACATGAACATTTCCTCTGCACTTGCCAAAAAAGATCAGAAGTGTCAATATTCTCTTTTCCAATTTTCATGATTACATTCATGAATCATTTGACATCTCTATCAAGCCAATACCGACCGAAGGTGGAGGGTTACTTATCACCAATGTTAAGGATGTTTATTACTCAAGATCCCCCGCAGCGTAGGTGGAGAAGCTGGAGCCAAAAAACAGCAGTCCATGCCATCGGGACTGGCACAGCTGTATAAGCAAGGCTAAAGCTGGGGGAAATTAGCCCCCTCCCCACACTCCCACACACTCCTACACACAATGTGTGAGTCTACGCCATTATCACACATATCTCTCAATGAAACACGCCAAATGTATGTCATTAGTCTGAATCTCCTCTAACTGCACAATAAGTACTTTTTGTGTCAGAATATGTTTGAAAAAGACCAATTTCAGCCATTTTAACATATGCAAGAAAAATCCTAATGCCTTTCACTACAATATAGAAATATTACAAATTACAAAGAAAAATGAAGCAGCAAAGTTCGATGAAACCCGATAAAATGAGTTACTGTCAAGACTGCAAGGACAATAGGTGACACCCACCATCACACACTGCAGTAGAAACACAAAATGTCTGCTGCTCATCTTGTTGTTTTAATAATACTGAACAACAGAGTGACACACAACTGTTATTATTGTCATGCATTTTAGTAAAAAAATAGAAGGTGGAACTCAATAAAGTAAAATAATAGCCAATACATATTTTGGGCAAAAATATTGAACCAGAACTCCAATTTGTGGAGTTAACAGCAGTTGAGCATATATAAGCATTTAATGCTCTTTGCTTGTGTGTGTGTGTGTGGGTTTCTGTGTGTGTGTGAGCGTGTGTGTGCGTGCGTGCGTGCTAAGGAGGTCAAAGATTTTACATCCGCAGTAACATGGAGGGACAACCAGCTTTAATATTACTCTCCGGACTGGTCACTTCATATTAAGCCAGATCTCTCTTGTACCCTATTTTGTTTTACAGGCAGATATTTTGCACTTCAGCAAAACTACAACTCAGTCCTCGGGGGCAACAATTTCAATTCTATTTTTCTTTTCTCTCGGCTTTGTCTTCAAGAAGTAAGAAACTCATGTCGAGGTGACCCGTGATAAAGCCACGGCAGAGATGGCCGAATCTGCGGCGGCTGCTCAGCGGGGGGCACAGAGCGAGGTGCTGTGCGCGGGGAGAGAGGAGCAGGTGCAGCAGTGACAGTTGCCGTGTTGTCGCTCGGCCCACACTGTAGTGAAGATGAGGTTCGCAGATGTAGCCACTCAGCGAACGCCTTTATTGGCTGCCTCAAACAATGCATCTCTGTCAGGAACAACTCCTCCTCAGGCCATTTTTGCACTGTGTTGGTAAGACAGCACCAAGCGGAAACTTTATTGTGACACACACGCACGCACATTGTGAGCCGCTACAGCAACATTATCAGAAAGGCTCCCGCTAGGACAACAAAACACATTCAAACCAGAGCATCAACATACAACATGAAGGACTCGCATGTATTTACTCCTCTAATTTTCTTCATACACGCTTTAGACATTAGCTGCACAAGATCAATGTATTATAAGTAGTATTTGCTTAGTATGATAGAATGCAGACTAAAACTATCATAATAAGCATTAAACGTAACATTATGTCAAATAACTAATCGTAAAAGGTAAAATCTTATTAAAGTGGTTAATAAAGCGGCATATTTTTATCACCAGTTATATTTTGATCTTTCTTCTACAAGCCTGTCAAAAAACAACTTCCTGATCAATCATCCTAACTTTTTTTTACAATTAGAGCGACCCATATTGCACCCGCTGAGGCTGCGCTTTACCCCCCCTGCTAGTTTTCAATCATGCACAACATTCTAACTGTACCCAGAAAATTAAAAGTATTTTTATTTCTTTTTGGAAAGAATTCCAAGCAGACCCCTCTAAGCAGCTCAGAGAAGAACATATCAAATATGATATGATGATAGTTTTACGGTTTCTGCTTTCTCAATTACTGGAAAGAAGCTCAACGAGGGCGGTTAATTCATATGCAAAGACATTATCTGTGCCCAGAGTGAAAAGGAGGAGAGCAGGGGAGGGGTAGAGGGGGGACGCACGGCGGGCCAAACTTATGAGCGTGTGAGGCAAACATAAACCTTTTTTTGGTGGCCCACACATGGAGCGCAGTGTGAAGATAAAAGCAGCAGGTTCCATGATTCACTGCAGGAAATTAATCGACTAATACTGTTCTCTCGCTCTCTGTTTCAATGCCAAAAAACCCACATAAGAAGCTCATTAGAGGTGATGATGGACGTTTATGCTCATTCTCAAAATGTACACAGATTCTTTTTTTTCGTGAGTGAGCAGCCTCCAGTCCCATCTTTCCTCACGTACACCCCCACCTCCCCGTAAAAAAAGGCGCCTCCTGTCAGCGTGAGCAATCATTATCACATAATTTCATTGTTTTTCCACCCCTCTACTGCGTTTGATGTCTCTGGCATGGTAGCAATTGAACAGATAATTATTTTGTTGATTAGCTTAGTTTTTTTAGCAACTTAGCAGACTTGTGATATTGTGATATTCCTCTGAAAGTCCCAGGCCAGACGCTCCACTCCATCTGACTTGGCAACTAAGCTACAGCGCGAAAACAAAGCCCCAAACACAGCCAAGCACACGCCGCACGACACAATAGTTACTTAGCAGACCTATTCCACGAAACAGGCACATATGAAATTAAATGTGTATTATTAACAACAACAACAACAAAAACACTTAAACAAAAGTGAACAAAAACTTTTAGTGGTCTGGTAAAGCTCGAAACGTTTTTATTGTATCGCAAACTGTTGTTTTGTTGATGATAAAAGTGTCTGATTGATGTTGTGTGTTAGCAGTATTGTCCAGTGGAGCTAATTTTAAAGTATATTTCTCAGATTATTTTAAAACAAGAACAACATGGTATGGAGCGAACCTAAGTTCTGATTACTTCTTAGATTAATATCATTTTATTTAATTGATTTTGTGTCAATTGATATGATTCATGCTGTGTGTTACTAGTACTGTTCTGTAGTGCTGATTGGATTCCGTATTTTTTATTGTTTTAGATAAATTAGAGATATTTTCCTTGGAAGTCATGCATGTTAATTGCAAACACAAACTAATCCAACGGCAAAAAAAAATATTAAATGTGCATTCCGTGAAATACTCAACATTAAAATTAATTTAACTAAACTTAATTTTGATCTGCGGCTAAGTGCAAGAGCCATTTGGAAGACATTTACATTCTCAAAATTAGTTTGCGCTCAATAATGCGCAACCGTAGCCACAGCTTATTCTTTTAACCCTTTTAAATGCTAAAGGCAGTGAGTCGAACTTCTTTCAGTTGCAATAAGTTGCAATAGTCAAGGACAGATATATTGCTCTGCCATGTTTATCCACACCATCCCTGAACAACAGCCCGTGTCCTGTCAGCGGAGGGGCTTTTAAGTGCTTCGCTCTCTTCTAATCCAGCCGAGACATGACTCCCTTTCCCTGGCAGACGTGTGCAGATCCCCTCTTTTCTCCCAATGCACGCCTTGCTCGTGGCTGCTATGGCGGAGCCGCAATAACTGCTGTTTGCTCACAGCCTCCCATCTCCTCTGACATGCACAAATTGAATATTTTCTCCAAACAGTGTTGCAGCTGCGCACAGATAAGCGCGAGTCTTATTCACATACACCGCAAAAAAAAAAGAGAATGTTGGTTTGTGTCCATTTCTTCATTCTTGATTCTTATTAAACCAGCAACAAAGATTGATAAAATTAAATTCTGTGATTACAAGTATGTCTTTATTATTATCATTATTCTCATGATTAAAAATATCATATTTCTTTTTACCTGTCATTCATTCGCTGGCCTATTTTTTTTCCCTTCTGTCCATATGCTAGGTGTACCAATACTCAGTTTTAAATCATGCACAGCGTTGTGAAAGCCAAGCATGTGCGCAACATGTCGTAAAATAAGACTTACAACCGCAAAGTGGGTCTGTTTGTGTGTGTGCAATGCATTGCACTTTGCACTACTATTTCACAAAAGGCAGATACGGAGCTATCTAACAAAGCTGAGGAAGGCAGCCATATTGATTCTCGTCATCGTAGTTGAAATAGAGCCATTGCAAGCTATCCTAGTTCGTGTCTTTGAAATAATTTCGGCAAACAGGAAATTTCTTCAGCCCGCGAATAACCCTGACCCCCCCCCACCCCTCGTTGCACTGCAGGGACTTTTGGGAAGTGGAAACAAATGTTTGGTGGTGGTAGAGGCGGTGCGCACAGTAGCGCACAGTGTTTTACTGATTAGCAATCGTAAAATAAAACTAGTCACAAGAAAGGAAAGTACTTGAAAGAGCGCGCACCTTCTAGCTTGCCTTTCTTTACAGCCTTGTTTATTCCTTATAACGGCGAGCAGTTATCCACCCAGCATGAGTCCATGTAGGAAAAAACCCACAAACCCACAATTTATATGCCAGAATTGGCAACGGAGTGTAAATCAAAATGAGTCCACTCCCTATTCTATGTATCCTCCACTCTACTCGCTCACGAAAGAAGAGCCTTACAATCTCGACACAAGACTGGCTGAGCGGAGAGACAAAAGAAGTCCGAGCATATTTGGATGGTCATCAATGAGGATTTGAAAGCTCTGCATGCCCACAATGCGACGCTTGAGATCACTGAAGGAAGAAAACATAATTTTCTCATCAGCACGACACAACAACAGCAAGCAAATGCTACCACCAGTCAGCCATTCAATATTAAACCAATAACAAATGACCTTAATAAAGCCAAAGTGCAAAGTGTTTGACGCGTTATCATTTAAGGATTCAAACAAAGGTTTCTTTGCGTGAGCGATTTATCAGAAGAAGCCGATCTCAGTTGCTGTCTATTGTATAAGAAAACAAGTGTGGGATGGGCAAGAAGGAAGCATCAAGCAACAGCCCATAATGTCACAAATTTTGACGAGCTCTCACTCTCTCCCTCCTTTTTCACACTCACTGGCGAGAGTGTAAAATTTAAAAAAAAAAAAAAAGTTGAGAAAATGGATGTGAGACACTTCAAACAGTTTGGAGGAGAAAGCCCGTATTGATCCATGGCTGGACATAAAATTGGTGAAAAGGATTCTTGATAGACAACATAAAAGAAATGTATTGAATAATATACTAAAATGAAAAATGACTACTTTATTATTATTTTTTAAATCGACCTACATTTTTCGCCTAAATTTACCTCACTGGTGGTGAGTCACAATGCAATTTTGTGAAGCTTTGCACACACAGCACAACAGAAGAATCACTGTGCAATTTTGAGAAGCTTTGCACACACAGCACAGCACAATCGGTTGCGACATGGCAACGTTACAGCCGAGAAGCTCCAAAATTCAGAAAACATTCCTATCGGTAGCCAATTCCAGTGTGATTATGGATGGAATTCGGAAAAAAAAAAGTCTTTAAGAGCTGTGAATCACCTCTATGGGTTAGGTTAAATCAAAACTATAAACAAATTGCATTCGTCCGCATAAAGATTTACTTTCAACTCATGTTTTGTTACTTATCCTTTAGTCTGTATTGATTAATTCCTAAGAATCCTCAAATGATCCAAACTGAACAGTCACTTTGACATAAAATGTACCAAAATGCACATCAATCTTTTTTCATTGTGAGAAATAGACTTGCACTCACGGACCAAATCACAGCATCATTTTCATACTGCACAATTTAAAGCAGACCATCTGCCAAATGCGCGGCTAAATTTGACCAATAATTCAATGATGGATGACCGAGGAGCGCTGCTGTGCTTCGGGGGGTGCCATGCATCACCGGCCCCGCCGCGGCGTGCCGCTCACCCATCTCCGGAACACATGCATTCAACCCTGTGCCAAAAATTAAAGTATATTATCCAATTTACATTTATTTCTGCATAGACTCCAACAGCCACATTTATTTATCCATTTGCCTCATTTCGCTGACATTTACCAGCCGAATGGACAGCCCCCCCCCCCCCCCCCCCTTCACCAAAAAAGTAATTATTACATTGGCTAAATTTCTCCACTTTTGACCTCAACATGTAGCCTCTGTCCAATTATAAAGGATTAGTCATTGAATGTGGTAAAAAAAAAAAAAAACTTCTTAGGTCACATAGCTCCACTAGAAACCCCCCCCCCCCTGAATTTAACAAGAGGATCAATGGATTTGTTTAAAAAAAAAAAAAAAAAAAGAAGAAGAAGAAGAAGGAAGTTATCACAGAACTGAACTAATAAGAAGAAATAAATGTTTTCGCTGATGCTTCCATCTCTGAAACGTGGCCGCACATCTGTTGCACAGGGATTTTCTTTCTGTATTTTGGAGTTATCCGCTCGCAGTCAGCGTGTGCCCGTGACATTTAAGCTGCTAAAATACAACTTGCAAAAAGCTTCCTTTAATTGAATCGCAAACACGCTATGGTGTGTGCGTGCAAAAGTGGCAAAAGTTGCTACCAATTAAACTTAAAAGTCATCTCTCATTTAAACTGCACGGAAACTTACCTTGCAGCAAAACCAGGTGAAATAATGTCAGAATTGAAAAATAAGAATAAGATGAAAGGGGGGTGTCAGATAATGTCTGATAGGGGGTCCTGTAAGGGTTTGCAGGTCTGAGGCATGCCTTTCTTCATGGAACTCAGGCTGGTTCTCAATCGGCGACAGGTTCTCTTCTCATCCCAGCCGTGCCTCTCTTCCAGGGGCGCACTTCCATTGCCAAAAGCCGCTCTGGCCGCTCTAGTCAATTGCTTTGCCGGGACCAAGCCGACACCATCAGTTCTCTTCTGCACCGAAACAAAAAAAAAAAAAAGTGTCAATAGATGATTGGTGGCTGGCTCTAACCACGTCTTGCTCTCCGTCCGTGGGCGGAAAGTTTTGAAGCCGAATGGATGCCCAAGCTCATGGAACAGGAGGAACGGACGCGCAGCAGACTTCCAGTAAGCAGAGCCAGCCAGCCAGTGCTTCGGCCGGGAGCAGACTGCCGTGTGCGGGCACCCACCGAGGGCAGGGGCGGCTGGAAAGCCTGGACTGGATCTGTCGGATTCGGACTGTGTGGCGGCAGCAGGACAAGCTGCTGGGGCCTTATTTAGCTTGCCATCTTTTTTCTATACTCTGAGGGAATTCAAATGAAATCATAGAGAGGATGTTATCAATACATCGTTTATTGGCTCTTTTTCCGCTTTGAGAAGCATCCTTTGCTTTAGTGTGCACAGTGATGTGCTACCGTGGGCAGTCCTGTTGAGTCAACCAATGAAATCGAAGATTTAGTCTCCACTGCCATATTACAGTGGGGGAAAATCACAACCACTGACAAAAAGACACAAAATGAGGCACACTAATATAATCAAAATCATATACAATATGTCAAAATATCTGCTTTTACAATGGTTGATTTGATAAAAGAGGGGTAGATTTGACATCCACCTTGGGGGTGTAACAAAAACTGATTTGAATCAAAAAATCTGATGTCATTGCTCTGATGTGAAATCTAACTGGATCAACTGGATTGTTCCATGCAAAAATGCACCAGCCATGAATGAATAAATCAATAAATAAAACCTAATAACCTAATTCTTTCGAATTGTCTTGATATTGATCTTAATTTCTCACAGCTGGTGCTTTTCCGGGTAATACAGTTTTGTATTAAAAATCTACTAAAATTTAATTTGTGTAATATTCAGCTAAGCAAGGGACTCTATTACTTACGTAAAATAAATGGAGGTCAATGCACAAGAGTTGCATTTTTATGTGTTGTGATGTGGCTGAGGAGTTCTCTCCTAAAATATTCTGAGCCAGGCAGGACATGGCTAAGCACCTGGCTTCAATAAAAACTGCCTTTAAAACCCACTGTGGGGAAACGTGAAGTTGAGTCATGCTCATCAGGTGAAGGTGAACGCAGGCAAGTAGCTGACTTATTTTTATAAGCATAATTTTACATAATAATACATGCCATTTTTTGGGGGGTGGGGGCTGCACAAAAAAAGAGAAAACAGATGTAATAAAAGGTCACCCAGTGGCAAGCATCCATAGCAGGAAAAATGTTTATTTATAAGCACAGACTAAAAACACATGTGGTGTCTTTATGGCTTTGTTAAACAGCAATTTTGTATTCATACAAGTGTGCAGTCCAAA
Source organism: Syngnathus scovelli (assembly GCF_024217435.2). NCBI lineage: Eukaryota > Metazoa > Chordata > Actinopteri > Syngnathiformes > Syngnathidae > Syngnathus > Syngnathus scovelli. Next base: position 7,433,968 of record NC_090856.1, read on the forward strand.
TTGCCAACAGAAGGCATTCCTTTGAAAAGATAACTCAACGTAACCATCATGAGGTGAAGACAGATTATTATTAGAGAATTCACCCAGTAATATTCTTCTCATTTTTAACGTGTGCTGCACTTGTGCTTTTATGTGTTATATGAGTCGCAAGTGTTTGAGTTACAGTCATCTCTACGTATCTTGCAAAAAGGAAGCTCAGTAACGCAAATTGATGCTTGCTAACTGCAAATTACACGAAGCGTATATTGTGGATAACGTTTTATCATGTAGAAATTAGCATCAATTTCATGTCAAATTGAAAGGTAGTAAGGTTTGACATTCGCAAGAAAAATAAATCTGCAAAACGAACAAGAGTTACAAGGTCATAAAATTCCATATTCTGCACTTAGTTTTGTGCGCCAGGAGCAGTTTTACAAGATCAGAAGTTCAAGGGTGCTGAGCTCACAGTCAGGCATGATAAATTTAGGTGTTTTGTACATTTTAATGTAATTTCATCCTCACATTTATGAGAGAGAATACCTTTGGGGATTGTTTTACTAAACCATCACATTTGATAAAAGTTATTTAAATGTTGGGCCACAGTAAAAGAGGAGGAGATTGGGCAAACTAAATTATTATAACCATTGTGAATTCTGATGTAACAACAAATTTTGATACAGCAGCACCTCTACATACTTGTTAACAGTATGCTATTTTCCGGAATAAGATTACACCCCATAGTGGGCATTAATATACTCAGAATGAACTTTGGACTTTTTTTTTTTTATCTTTATATGAAATTATCACCCAAGCATATAAACAGAAACTGATTTTTTGGAATACATTGAGTAATAAAATATTCTCTGTGATTCCATCGCTCTCTGAGTAATAAAGTTACTGGACATGCAGTCATTTAGCACCTTGATTTGAATATATTACATGACGCAATCAATGTAAAGGGTCTTGAGATGCCTATATTGTGCGCATTAAGCTTTTTATTTGTTTTTTTATGCCACAAAAGCCAAAAGTGTGAGTGTCACTCTGATAGAACAGCCAACAAACTATCATTTTAGATTTGCTATATTTAAGTTTTGGGCAAGGCAGATTTTGGCATATGCCAGTCTCCTCTGTTTTATTGGCAACTTGGGCTCAAGAGCTGTTACCTCACAAGGCGAAAAGGACAAGAAAATTGGCAATTATATATATTTTTTTACCCAACTTAAACGGCATTCGCTGGGTATGTACGACATTCCATGACTTGCCTGAACTATAAAAATCAAAAGACGATTTGTGTTTGTTTACTGACTAGTAAGGCTAAGACAAGGCTCCTGTTGATTTTTTCCCCCCTATTGTCTTATCACGTGGAGATAATGGCAAATGTTTTAGACCGGCCTCAGTCATCCCTGGTGAGCAAACATACCTCCCAATTTCTCATGTGGCTCAAAGCCTGGCTCTTAACCTTGAATTGTTCCATGAACAATGCTTATTGGTTCCTTCCCAAAATATTTGCACATGATTGACATCTCAGGCACACATGACCAGTCACAGGACTGCAACTGCGGCTGACCCTGGTAAATTAAACCTCTGTGGCCAAAGGTTTTGGTCAGATTTAAAGTTTCAGAGAACAACTAACAAAGGTTCTTACAAGCATCACAACTTGTTGGTCCAGTGATTTCATTCTTTTTTTTTCTCCTTTTATATTATTCATTTTATGCACTACCTTGACCCATGTACTCGTGTTCCTACAGAAGTAGAGCTAACTGATTTGCATTGAAACATCGAAGTGTGCAGGATATAAAATGTACTCGGCAGCACGCATGAATAAAAACAGTCAGTTAAAACAGCCTCTTTACTTTTTCAATGCAGATAAGCATCATCGTTGCGCACAATTGCAACATTTTCAGCCTTTGGCATGACTTGGAATGAAATAAAGGTAGCTAGCAAAATGCAAAAACTTTAATATAATACTGAAAAGGTCATTGTGTGCTCGCATATTGTTAGTAAACAAATTATGCATGCTTTAAAAGGATTTTGAAGGTTGGAATCAAAGTAACAGTAGATCCTTTGGTAACAGTATAGTATAAATGAACTCCTCACTTTAAGGGAGTAGACCCACGTGAAAGAAAGTTCAAGTCTAATTATATTATTTTTACTTCACATTTTCACTGTTGAATGCTACCAATGCTTTGCAATTTGATGAAAGGTTGTCCATCATAGAGCATATCATGGGATAATTCTATGATAAAAATGTTTATTGCACTCTATGAATGTTTGTAGAAATAAATTCCTTGAATGCATTATTATTATTGGCATCAATTTTTAAATTATATTTCTAAAACACTTTTCCGTGCTGCAGGCACAGCTATTGAGGGGTCTGGCGGTGTTACGGTAAAGAGAACAAAATGTTAATGTACACTTTGTTATACAATGCTTTTTTTTTTTTTTTTTTTGCCCTTTGCATGAAAAAGAGCAGCCGGATTTCCCGAAGGAAAGTTCCTCACATTAGCTCAACATGGACTCTCCTGGTATTCACGCATCAATTTTGCCAGGGTGCCTTCAGTGATCTCCTTGGATATATCAAGATCTTGCAGTAGAATTTCAATCAAAGAAGTCTAGTCTCACCACAGAGTTGGTTAATATTTATGTAGCCATGGGCAACCACGCTACTTGGAGACTTAACCTTACTTCTTCACCTCCACATAGAGCTGCCCTGTTTTTGCACGAGTTGAACTGGACTTCTTTTGGGTTAGCAATAGGCTCTGTACAGGTTCACTTATTATTTATTTTGTGTGATTTAGATGGCATTTTGGAATCAACCCATGAGAACAACTATGAACTATTAAATTTAATATGGGCTTCAGAATTTAACAGTTGACAGAATATTTAAATCTTCTTATGTCGCAATCTAGTACTTACCCAGCAATTTGCTCATGTTAATCATCAATTGTTGCCAGGAATTAATGAAAAGAGAAAAAAAATCAAAGTCAAACTGTCATCATCATTAACCTTGTCAAATTTACTGTAAAGTGCAATCATGGATTTGATTCTAAACAAAAGTCACAGGTTTAAAGATAATTGCTGAAAATGTGCAAAGTCGTAATATACCGTTATACTGTTTTTCATGTTGCTCGGGTTTTTTGGGCCATGGCTTAAGAAGCTGCCCTGTGCCACTTGAGCATTCAGCAAGAGTCACCCCCTCCCCCAATATTTAAGAACTTAAACTGCCCAGTGACTTAATCAGGCGACTGGTCGGCAGTCACATTAAGTCGCTATTAATAAGTGTAAGTTGGCTTGTGTGCTTGGTTCATGATTACAGTCCACAGTAACTATTCACGAGGCAAAAATCTTTATCAAAGATCAAGATCATCAAATCAAAATATTCTAACCAACCTCCATTTTAAATTAAACAGGGCCTCCAAATTATTAAACAATTACTAGCACAAATGTAACAAGAAATGAACCACTGTTCCACAATTGCCAAACATTCGGATAATAGTATTATGTATGACTCATCCCAGGTGAGTCTGTTGACCTCATATACCTTCCTGTTAATATTCTTTGTTTCTCTTCTTCTCTTAACACATCTTGTTGTTGCTGCTCCTTTCTGAATAAGTGTCACAAAAAGTTGAAAAAGATTTGCAAAGTGTTATACACAGTGTCAGACCGAGCGCTGAGGTTTTGCATAACTTTAGAGGTCTGTTTTTTTTTTTTTAATCAAATTCTAAATCTTACAACCTTGTGGCATTCAACTGTCTGCTGAAAATAATTGCCCAAGCATTTCCATATTACACAGAGTGACACAAACTGATTTCTTCTAGGGTGTGTTAATGTGTTAATGGAAACCTGTCTTAAATGTGTGAGGACAGTTTGAGCTTTTAAACACTTTTTTGTTGAATACGATCATTTAATTAAGTGACAACGGGGTGGCACGCCATATGACTGAAATCAATAATGGAAAAACAGAGCAAGACTTCAAAGTGTCCTATGCCTTCAAACTATTTCAATCAATAAAGACTTCTTTGTCTTTTTTTGCTGGTTTAATTAAAATGGACTCAAGATTGGCGGCACGAGTAATCAACTTCTGTATAAACATTAAAAAGTACATTTAGAATAGGTATACGGTATAACATATGATCAAATCAAGCCCCAATGAATGATCTCATGATTGTGCTCACATTTCAGTTATTTAATCACTCCGTCTGTTCAAAATGCTACGCTCCCCCTTAAAAGAACCCAGGGCTTATAATTGACCCAGCAGACAGGAAGTAATTAAAAAGAAGTCAAACACATGAGGGGCTTTGAGATCAAATTTGAGCGAAAAAGCCAGGTTCACTTTGGCCATGTTGGGCTCTGGCTTGCACAACTGTCAGGAAAGTTGACTGTTAAAATACCGCACTGCATAAACAAATCATCGTGTTGTGGTGTAAACATCGTAAGGCTTCTTACGACTACATTCTTTAATCAAACGAGCTGAGAAAGTTGTAGTGGAACAGCCTTTGGCTCTTTTGACGGGTGGGCTGATGTATGAGGCGCATGTTGGTTTAAACAAGAGCAAGGGAGCAAAGAATATACATGAAGAATCTCTATTCAAATGTTTTGTATGGAAACTTAGGCAAGTGGAAACAGATGTGCTTCACTTGTGACCTATAAAAAATGATATATGGTCCCCAGTAATATGGTTCAGCAGAGGCCAACAGTTCCAATTTGCTTCATTTTGCCATGCTATAAGTCTGTCTTGTGGAAAAATGGACATATTTTTCAAAAGATGTGGCATTTGCACTGTAAACGCAGCCCCGCGCTCTGTGTGCTTTGAAATGATTGAGTGAGACACCCATTCACTCACAAGTGTAACAAGTAAAGGAGGGGGGGGGGGGGGGGAGACAGGCACTCTGTCAAAAATGGAGCTATCATAATTAGAATTCAACAAGCTGATGTATTATAATCAGGAATTATAAAACATTGGCCAGCAAATTAGAACATCTGTAAGTTTTCATCCCCTCTTGCAAGACTTTTGAAAGAAATCTGAAAAAATAAACCAGCATTTTTTCCACTGGACAGTTACTCTTCAATTTTCTCCAGACTTGAGGATCAATATCCACAATTATTACCACACGACAAGAAGAATGTGTAAGACTACAACGTCATGCCAACAAAAATAATGGAGCAATCACATTTACTAAAAATAAATACAAAAAGACTTGGCATGACTAGAAATTACAACCAAGCCGAAATGACAACTATAAGAGAAGTCTATGTTAATATTGCTGAACTTTTATGTTGTACTTTGCAAACTACCATATTTTCCGCACTACAAAGTGTTACTTTTTGCACAAGCTTTGAACCCAGCGGTTTATAGTCCAGTGTGGCTTATCTATGGATTTTTCATGACACATATGGTATTATATGATTTGTGCATATTCCCCTATATATGGAAATTAAACATTAAAACACCTGCGGCTTATAGTCCAGTGTGGTTTATATAGGAGCAAAACAGGATTTTTCCCGAATTTTAGTTGGTGTGTCTTGTATTCGGTGCGGCTTATAGTCCAGAAATTACGATAGTTGAATCAACAGCACTTCTGTAGGTTGCAGAAAAGTAGTGCAGCCCATTTTTGTGCAATTGCTTCAAGGCAAATTAAATAAATAGGTCCCTTAGAAATAAGTGAAAGGGATCATACTATGTATTTTCCGGACATAGCTGGCAGGCCTAACCCTAACCCTCAATCATGCACCTCGTATACATGGTATCAGTGTGCCTTTCAGATAAAACCAGGCAGAAGTGGAACATTCTTTCATGTGTGTTCACAAAGCAGTTGCCACTTTATTCATTTAAACCATTAGTGCCGATGTCAATGCCAGCGTTTGTGATAGTGACAAATGCTTTTAACACAAGGGGGTGTAAGCTGCAAGTCTCGGGTGTTATACTTAAGTGTTAAACTTTACTCTCTGGTTGAGGCTTCCAGAAACAAAGATGGCATTCTGTCTCTGACAACAAATTCACTGGTATACTTACTCCTCATCAACCCTGGGTGGTGTCTTCATTTCATTATTTATTTTTTTTTTTTATGATTATTGCACATTGTCCAGGACTATGTTCCTCAGACCCAGTGAGAATTTATGCAAAAATCTAACATATTAAATATTTTTTACATGAGTGAATGCTGAACAGTTTAAAAGATTATCTGAAGCATTATCGAAATAACTCTGCTGCTGAATGACAATTATCGTAGATATAAATAGTCTTACTTGAAGCATGCAGTTTAAGCAGTGTTACTGGTTAAGCGCTGTAAGTTCAATTTGCTGAAAAAAAATACATGTGCAAGAAAATCTTATTTTACCTGTGGTGACCATAATAGAAATCAACTTTCTTAGCTAACTGTGCAGAGGCTAATCTGTCTGTGTTAATACCCTCTCGTTTGAGCAGGAAACAACTTCAATTGTTCTCCCTAATGAAGATGAATACTGCACTGCCAAGACAGTGGACAATATGTGACCTCAGTAGTCCCTTTAGAGGTCAATAATCTTCTAGAATAATTGCCTGAAATTTAATTGAGGCAAAATCTTACTGAAGCATTCATCATTGTGGACAGACATTACTCCCTTCAATTTTGGATTCCGATTAATTCGACCAAATTAAAAGTAACTGCTTTGTCAAAGTATAAAGGAACACAATTATAAGTTTTAAGTACATATAGCTTATTTCCATAAAACATTACTGTTCCAAACACAGAAGGTGATCCCCAGGGTTTAAAAAGGAATGATACAAGCTATAGATGCTTGAGCTTATTAACAAGTCAACAAAGTTTTGTTCAAACTTTTGCAAAACAAAAATATACATGCTTGTAATCTCTGCTAGAATGGACGGTATCAAACATTTTCATTTACACAGTTAAAAGTCTGGAATGAGTCACTCTAATTATTGAACTTAATTATTCCAAAAGCAATCAAATAGTTGGCTTGATTAGTAGCGTCTTCTTGAGAGAATTCAAGAGTGGAAATCGTCATGTAAAGGAAGGGCATCTCTTCATTTCTGGGGACAATGCAGTAAATTGTTCTGTCCCAATTTCTCAAGAGATACTTTGTAATCATGGCTAATTACTGTTGCGTGGTAAATTGCGAACGGAACAAAGTTGCTGTTCCTGACTTTGAGAAAAAAAAAAGGATATACATGCAAAAATATTCATGCGTCCCTGCTTGTCCTTCTTGTCAATGTCTACATACTGGATGGATGGATGGATGGATGGATGGATGGATGGATGGATGGATGGATGGATGGATGGATGGATGGATGGATGGATGGATGGATGGATGGATGGATGGCAATAGAATGTTTAGTAATCGCAGAGACATGATCTCATTTAAATGTGTCTGCATTTGTTTTCAAATAAAGGACATTTGTCTGAGCTGTTGGGGTTAACAAATACCTGAATGAAAGCAGCAGAATAAATAGGGTCAACGTGATAAATGCTATAAATTTTCCAAAGGCAAAAGAAAATGGAAAAAGGAAATGTGCAAGGGATCTGATCCATATTTCAGATGATGGCAAAGGCTGGCCATGTATAACCTAACGCTGGGATGTTTGATTAACTGTGTTAATCATTTTCCATCTGCACCGGGACCCTGCCACTGCCTTTTGATTAAATTCTGACTAGTCTTGCATTGTTCATTAGATGTACTTGTCATATAATTGACTGCCTTCAGGCATAGGAAATATACATTTTTATCTCTTGATGAGAAAGTGTTTTAATATTATGCCATTCACTTTGCATCTGTCAGTGTTGTGGGGAAATGACTTTAAACGTCATTATCTCGGGTGGGGGTGGTTGTCAGTAAGTTGGATATTTGATTTTTGGACATGAAAATTCAAGGGACTTTTTCATGAGAAGGGTTGTCCCGGGTGTTTCATATTTTGATCTCTTTACTCCCATAAGTAAGAATGGTCTTTGTAATGATTTTTAAATTACAAGACACACAAAAACTGAATTTTTGTGAACAGTGAAGGAGCAATTTGTATTCATGCCTTCCATTTTTTAAGTGTCCAAAAATAATGTGACAAATGTTGATAAGTCAAATTTTCATTTTTGAAAACTAGGCAATACCAGGCCTTGTTTGCAACTGTCTGTAGCTCCTGCTTGTTATTGCTTACATTTCCCTTCAGTTTAGTCTTCAAGAAGTGAAATGCATACTCACTTGGGTTCAGGTCAGGTGATTGACACAGCCATTGGATGGTACCCATCTCTTTGCATCTGTTTTTGCAGTATGCTTCGGGTCATTGTCAATCTATATTGTGAAGCGTCGTGCAAACAGTTCTGAAGCAACTGGCTGAAAATAAGCAGAAAATATTGCGTAAAACACTTCAGAATTAGTCCGGCTGCTTTTGCCATCATCATCATCATCATCAATAAACACAAGGGAACCAGTTCCATTGACAGCCATACATACAACCACCAGCGTTGACGTGGTACATTGCTCTCCTCTAAAAAAGCAGAATCTGAAATGTTCCCTTCTTTAGTTTTCTTTCTATTTTCTATCGTTAATATGCTGCGGTTAACATCCTAATCTGTATAGCTACAAAACTAGTCACAAATTCGTGATGAGATTAATGAAAGATGAACGACTGTTGCAATTGTATGATTTACCTCATGCCCTAGCGTGTCCTCACTGCTCACAGATTTTGTGCATTTGCATAACATCATGGAGTAGAATGCATGAATAATACCTTTTCATTATGAGGTCTTACTGCCATCCTTCCTTTTTAATTACTTCTCAGCCCGAGTGAATCAAATCATAAAGTTGTCAGCCTTCACTAAGAACTCAGACCTGCGGCGATAATGACATCTGACTCAAGTGACAGCGCCATGCTGTGTTCTTCCTGAGGTTAAGGGGGTGTGACTCCAGGTAGATCAACATCATATTTTCTCCTGGCATTTAATACAGCCTTGTTTGTATGGGTCCTAATACACAAGCACACCAATTTGTATGCATATGTGTCACATAGTGACAGACGGTTGTTTCCTCAGGTACAAATGTAACAATATGATATATAGTTGTATGTCTACCACTTAGCTGACAGTATTGAATTTAGTTTTTTTTTTTTGTTTAGAATGCTACCTTGAAATACTGTCACATGACAACTCATCTGCGCATGCTTGGATAATTTATTCAATCATAAACAATGAAATCTTTTTCCATCAATGACTTATATTTACATGGTTCTACAAGGACGCTCTCAGGATGTACTTGGAGTGTCATCGCTGTCTATTGTCACCACTATCCTCCCAGTCATGTCTGCAAAAGAAATAGAAATTAGTAAAACAACTACTAGTCATATCAGTTGCAGTGACAGAATCCTAATTCTCCAGCCAAGCTGCAGCAGCCATGAAGATCACAGAGGAGCAGGTTGAACAAAGAACGATTGGATTCCAGTACTGATATGAGACCGAAAACCGAGACCGAAATCCAGATGGTTAGACACCATCAATAAAGACATAGGAATGAGCATCGAGCAACTGAAAGAAGCCGTAAACAACAGGGAAGCTTGGAAGGAACTGGCTTAAAGAGTATCCAAGGGTCGGCTACGACTGAAATGATGAAAAGACAAGAAAGACTGCTGACAGAAAAAAAGCCAGTAATTACTTAAAACTGACAAGGAAAAACTGTGTAAAGTTGCTGCATACTGTCATGGATTGGGGACAAAATGGGTAGTGACCCAGCAGAACCAGAAAACAGTCGTGCGGTGAAAAGAGCTTGCTGCCATCGGGTGGAAAAACAAAACTCACACAAAAAAAACATGAATTACTTTAATACTCTTGACTTACTAGCTCAATTAGTCATTCCATTTGTGTTTCTAATACGCAAGTTCTCTGTTTCTAATATGCAAGTCCTTCATTCATAACAGGAGGGATGATCGCATAGATTATATGGCATCACCAGGTTTTGCACTCCTTGCATGAGCACAGTGTGCCATTTCAGCCCATGTCTTTGAAATGCTATTTCCCAATATCGAACAAATTTGTCGAAATAGGTGTTTCCAATTTTTTGGTGAAATTTGAAAATGGGTAGCCATGTTATAACAATATGAAGGAGAAAGACAACATTTGATTGAAATGCTTTGAGAAAGTTAATATTTATGCATGTGGGTGGTTCTCCCCAAATTAGGAGCATGAACCCATAGGTCACTGGTTTGTCATGGTAAACATAAGCTGTTGGAATTGAGTTCACGAGCTTTCCCAGCAAGGCCACCATGTGGCAAAAGCTCAGTCACCGCTGCATTCTTGTGTGTCTTACTATTAAGATCCAGTGAATACCTCGACCACAATGGTCATGTGGTCAATGAGGGAGCTGCAGTGGAAGCAGCTCAGACTCAGGCAAAAGCTGAGCACTTTGGAATGGATTTATTAAGTCGCAGCTGTTGCGCAAAGAACAATGAAGCAAGGACTGTTCGAAAGCCTGAGTAGGATTGGTGAGAAACAACGATCTTTAGATGTCTGAGAAGTTATATAATAACTTGCTTTCTGAGGGCTGAGTAAATATTGATGTTTTTTGCCCAAATTATAGTGGAATTAGAGACAGGAAAAAATCGAAAAGGCTTCATCCCACTTTTTGTTCAGTACAAATAAAAAAAATACCATGTGAGCCACAGGCTGAATATTGTGTGTTACTGTTTAATAAAAAGCCAACTCTCCCGAAAGGGTCTTTTTTTATGTGGACACATGCACGTTACAAAACCGAGTGAGGTGATGGCTTATTGGACGACGTGAGCACTGGTCCATGGGCTTGCTTGCTATTAGCCAAGCAAACCTTTTTTTTTCGGAAGAAATCACTGAAATCACTTTGCAGGGTCTTTAAGTTAAGCAATTTATTTTTTGGTTAATTCATTATGTCATTTGGCCAGTGATAATGAACAACTGGAAATTAACTCACGCATCTATCCTGACTGCTTCATGGAAAATGGCTGGACTGACAATAAGTTGACAATAATAAAAGATCAACAGAACACTTATCTGCAAATGATGTCTCAACTAAATGTGTGACTTGAACAATTTACTAGTCCATTGTGTTTTGTCACCTCCAGATTGAATATGACAAGCGATTAAATGATTTGGCACCACAATGCCACTCAATCCTATACCACTTGGCATCATAGAAAGCGAAGCCTCCGAATGGTTAGAGTTTTTTAAAGTTATAACACCCATCCACTCCCTCACAAAGCAGTCCCCTGCTGCTGCAGCCTTGATACGGCATTGCCAGCGCCATAGGAATAGATTGGATTAGGATGATAGCCAACTGTGCCTTGGAGCCCATGCTCACAACCACTCCTAGTTCTCATGTAAATGACACCCCAGGTCATCAGATGCACCAAAATAGAATGGATAGTACGCATCAAAAATTTTCTTCTGTCTACATGAGTAAATAAGTAACATTGCATTTGTTATTTGACTCCTAGTTGCTGAGAAATTCTAGTTTGTCTGCTGTCCTAATGTGCTACTTTGCCCGAGGTTTTCCTAAAGCTACGGAATTTGCATTTTGTCTTGAATTCCTTTTTCCTTTACGTCCCAGGCATGGCAGTGTTTGCTTTGGAGCAGAGCGCAGGCTTGAGATCACATTTTAACCTGTAACAACAAAGTCCAGCAAGTACAAAAAAAAAAAAAAATAGTCAATGCTAAAAACACGACAACCACAGAACAATAAAATGGTCTGTTCAATTTTGTTGGCATATATTAAGTAAATGTGTGTACAAGTGCAGGTTGAGTTGAGGCTGAAGTCCAGGTCAACAGAACTAGTCAGTCCAGAAGCCATGTGTCAAGAAACCTCGTCAGTTCAACTGACAGAAAGAGTGCTTACGTATTTATTTGGCTTTAGGTAAAGGTACATCTTCACATGACCCCTCGTCACTCTCAAGCGTTTGTGCATTTCCATAATAAGACCCACCTGGATCCAATAAGCAGAAGTCACCAGAGCATTTGGTCTGGGCAAAATGTAATTAAATTTTGTGGCTTCACGTGCAATTATAACAACAAAGTCTGGGCCTTGTGAACCCAGACTACTTTGTTGAGAAAGGAAACTAACATTTGTGTTTATCTTTTCAAATTAGCTGGAACCTTCCATAAAATCAAATCGGACCTTTAAAGGATTCTTCTATGTATTTCCAAGTCACATATTCTTTCTGATTTCTCACAGTCATGTAGTTTGTTTAAATTGAGGTATCATATAATGAAAGAGGAGCTGCCTGAGATAAGCCCGATCGTCTGTAATGGTTAAACTGGTGTTGGCTCATGGAATATGCCCCATGGTGTCAGATAAAAATATGTGCCATGGAACCCCACCCCCTTAACATACACATGCAACAAGGAGCTCTCTCAACAGCACCACCGCACAGCTGTCTCTCCCCTTGGGGACCCAAGGGCTAAATGCATAGCCACTGAAATGAGTTGCTAATCCTCGTACAGGCTCCTGAGCATATTACAATGCACAGAGTCAGTTACTGCGTGAGCGCGTGCTATCATCATACATGCATGCATGTGAGCGTTAAGGCATGTGTCAATCTGTTTGAGTGCCAGCTGCATAAAGCAGTAAGCATAGATGAGAAGGTGCAAATGATTGTTGATTCCCTCTGACGTGACCTCGGATATGATTAAATATCCGCTTGAAGGCTTTTCCAAGTGCACATTCAATTCTCATCCTGGCAGAAATTTCACTTTAGTGTTGGAGCCTTGCTAAAGTGTTGGCGCCTCTTTCACTGAAGAAAAGTCATGATTGCTGCAGATAAATGTGAACTGAAGGAAGGTGGGTTACAAAAGATGGGAGGTTGTGGCTTCAGAGACTCTGAGTAGATAATAAGCATAAACTCAACACCTAAAGACTGCTCACCTCCAGCACCCTCCAGAAACATGCCACAACCACAGGCACAAATGTTTGAATGAACAGCTTTTTTTTTTCATATAATGTTTATAAATGGCCATAAAAAAAACACATTTGCAAGAAATGCAATGCCTTCGACATGTTCACGGTGATGGTGACCAGAAATCGGGATATGCTGTGTGTGGTAATAAAAAGTGAGTAAGCGGTAGCAGTTGTCATAAAGTTAAACATGTGCAATAGACCAAAAAATAAGGATGTTTTGAATTTCCATTCAAAAATAACTACACTGGAACCTGTTACCAATAAGGTCACAGGGTCCATGTTACAAGACCTCAGACTACCTCACAAGCATCAATGTATGAACTGTGTAAATATGTTTTCGTTGGGTGCGTGTGTGTGTGTGTGTGTGTGTGTGCGTGCGTACTATTAAGTTACATGAGATGACATTCAAAACGTAATTTATTTTCCTCTCATTATTATTAAAGTTAATATTTGTATAAATTGTAAATACGTGACTGCTATGTGGTAAGAATCTAACAAAATGTCAAAATGAGATCAACTGATTTTCAAGCACATCTCCAAAATATGCATTACAATAATTTAAACAGTATTAAATTGTCGCATCCCTATTTTCTTAAATTATTACCTCTATAACCGGACTACAAGTATAAGCTTTGTTGGACAGAACCTATGATACAGTTCTTGCGTTGGAGCTCAGTAGGTTATTCAGCTGTACCTAATTCTGAGGTCAGATACTTGTGTCCATCACGAAAAAGGAGGGCAGACTGTCAAAAACAGATATATTTCACAGAAGGTAGGAAGGTAATAAAAAATGAATTTCTCTGCTTTGAATTCCAAAATCATGACTGTAACACAATAACGAGGGCAATTTTTTACTGCTTCCTGTCCATGACACATTGTCCTCATATCCGTCACAAACTGTCAGTTGTCATCTTGAGACCTCAACATCTGGCGGGTTTCTCACACAAGACTCAAAGAGAGAGTCATGAACATTTAAACATTCCCGCTCGAAGATGGCGAAAGTAGACAAGCGTTGGTCTTTAAAGGACGAGCCGGAAGAAAAGCTCCAGTTCGGATCAATCATCGTCAAGAAAAGCTCGTTGAGGATTGATGCATGCCTCGTAGACTTGGCTGAGAGAATTGTGTACGTGATCAGCAATTACGCTAATGACGGTGCTGACATACGTTGTGGTGTAGGGTTCAAGCGGGTGTGGAGAGGGCGGGTATGGCAGGAGTAGACAACGCTTTGCTGAAAGCCCTTGTCGGAGTCTTTCAGTGACGGATTGTCAACAAAGCACTCTTGTTTCACTCAGACTCGGGTCTCAGGTAGCTCCGGTGGGCCGTTTGAGTGCCACGTGGCATTTCACTTGCGTCCGGTGACTTTCACTTTTCCACACACGCCTCCATCTGCCGTTCTTTCCACCTTCTGTTCTCTGTGTATTTCTTTCTTGACACCTGAATCTCTTAGCAACATGATAAATCAATCACATAGAAGGATAATTTGGCTGTTTTTATGCGTCATGCCTCTTAAAAAAAGCAATGACTGAATTTGACTTTTTAAGCCTTAACATAATTGCCCATTATCATAAAAAGTATATATGATATATATTTTCGGGGGGGGGGGGGGTTCTTTCATTTCGGATACTCAATATGAACATCATATTTGTGTATTAACATGAAATAAGTCAAAATAAAGAGAACAAGGGGTAGGATTAGATAAGATTTGTACTTTTCCGTACCCCATTTTGAGCATTTGCTTCACAAAGACTATAGATCTGTTTTGTTCTTCTTTTTTTTTTTTTTTTTTTTTACACAGTCAATCAATGATGATGATGATGATAGAACTTTGTTCATCCCACAGCGGGGAAATTCACTTGTCACAGCAGCGCATACGAGTGCAAGAATACAAGTGCCCAAATTTCACAAAAGGGTAAATAACAGACAAGGACAAATACAAGTTCCGCTAGTAGAGACGAAACACAATTTTATCAGGTGCCACGCATGTTGTAAAGTCGGTGTATGTGCTCAGCATCACACTGTAATTTTTAAAATGCAATAAAGTATGCAAATGAAAATGCATAATAACAGGTGATTAATAATTCAGACGTGACATTGATTTGTTACCACCCGTCATTGTGAGAAACACTTTTTTTTTGGGGGTATAATAAATAGACACAAAATAAACATTTCTCAGTACTTTGAATGACATTGGTAAGTGGCCTTTGCAAAAATAATTGAATGGTTGTGGTCCTCTAATTGCATTCAATATTTTTTTTCTTCACACATGAACTATTTGACTACCTCTTAATTTATTGAATGATTAGGAATATGTGCATGAGTTGGAATTTGCTTAGAAAAATACAAACAAAATGGTACAACTATTCCTGTTGAGTTCATTTTTCTTTGAGAAGTGGGTAGATGCATGTGTTTTTTTACCTTGCTTTATGACTAGGGCCTTTTGTAATTGAATTTGGCCTGCTGAGTCGGATTCAATCGCATGCTGTGCTACAAGCAGGAATATTGAACCGAAGTGATGTGGACTTTTTTCTATTGGCAAAACAATGCACTATTGATTAACATGTATACTTGGTATTTGATTTTAGGTTTTTTGCCCTAATGACCAATGGCCTCAGCAAAAGTAGTTTTTATTGCGTTGCTTCACTCATCGTGTATGTGCAAGCATGTGTGTGTAGGTAATTTATAAATTGTTCAGAATTTAAATAACTGATTCCAACTGGCCTAATTGCGGGATATGTGCATCAGTGTTTAATGGGCCGAAACCTGCGAAATGAGAAATTAGCAGTTTGCTAATTTTGCTGACTGATGAGACCGCAGCAAAACCATTTCTTTGGAAAACACACAAGGCCAACGGAAATGACTATGACTTGACTTGTGGCTCAAAAATCTTACAGCAGATGAGATGAGCCATTTGCATCTGTAAAGCGATTTAAAGGAAAACGTATATAAAAGTAAATATTGATTTTTGATTCTGGGGTGGAGGCAAGAGAAAATTCAGTGAGAAATGAGTGTAATTTGTTCACTTCTATCTCAAATCATATTTCCCTATTGAAATGAGTAGAAATGCCAATAATCTGTTCCAGCCTTACCCCCTCCCCCAATAAAAAGATTGTGTACTCTGCACATTCATTACTAGGCTCCAACAACAGCACTTTTGTCACCCAAAGAAAGCAGGATGCTTGAGTGGAATATAATAACATAATAATGTAATAGTCCATTTATACAATATATCAAAACAAAGATGAGAGGTGAATACAGACTGCTGTGGTGCATTCTGAAAGACCTGAATCACTATATCTACTCTTCGATAAGGCCACTGCAGCTTATCGGCCAGCGGGTAATTTCAATTAAAAGGGGTTTTGCAAGACAAGTGGTTAAATACCTTTGAGACAACCTGTCACCACTGGAGAGGTAGCAGGCTGACTCCACAAGACTGGGGAAAGAGGAACGAAAGACTCGCAGAGTGCTGCTCCAATGGCCAGTAGGGCCACGTGATGCACATTATTGCATTAGCTGGTCGCCAATCGCATAATGAACTCTCGGACCGACAAGACAAAAGTCTGGCCACACCCCTATGGCGGGACAAAAGAAAAGCTCCAAGAACGCGATCGGTAGGATTAACAATGAAGAAGCCCCGAAGGGAGGCAGAGAGAGGCCTTTTTTTCCAGAGAGAGATAGGAAGATTCAGGAGCTTAGCGTTGTCAAATGTTTTATTCAGCCATGACCGTGAGCGCCGCCAAACAGATTAGCTTGTTTACCACAGGTTCTCATTTAAGAGATAAATCTTTAAATGTTGGATTTGGCAGGGAAAGAAGGACATGCATCTATTTTACACTATGTAGAAGTGTGTGTGTGTTTGTACGTATGAAGGAGAGTGGTTGAATGCCCATATGTAACAAATGAACAGGAAGGCATTCTTACCTTTCCTGCCAATATTGTAAAATCTAAATTATCTACAAAGTTCAGAGGATCAATGCGGAAATCTGAATTGGAATTTTTTTTTCAAAAGGACAATTTTCTAAATGTGAACATAATCTTATAATCACGCTGAAAGTTCTCTCGTTTAATGCCAGCTCTAAGCAGACTGTGATCAATATGTGCCTGTATTACTCACCTCAAGTTAGATGAGGATGAAGATAC
This sequence comes from Syngnathus scovelli, assembly GCF_024217435.2. Lineage (NCBI taxonomy): Eukaryota > Metazoa > Chordata > Actinopteri > Syngnathiformes > Syngnathidae > Syngnathus > Syngnathus scovelli. The sequence goes on from NC_090856.1 coordinate 7,450,987, forward strand.
CCTCATGGCACGCAGGTTTAATGGCTGCTATAGTGTGTGTGTGTGTCGGGGGGGAGTGAAAATTTGAGTGTGTTCTTTGTTGTGGCTCAGTGGAATTCATGCCTCTCTTTCACTCTCTCCTCTTTTTGTCTATTACGATGGGGGTGATGAGGCTCCCTTGAGCGTGTTAAGCTAGAGAAGCTCAATCTCAGTGGATAATCATCTTCAACATACATCAACAGTGCACTTGTGATTTTGAGCATCATAGGGGAGCGCAAAAAAGAAGGAAAAGCAAGACAAAGTAAAAGAAAAACAATTGGACTGTAGATTTCATGACAGCTTGATACTAAAAGACGAATTCACTCTTAAAGTAGAAATTACTTTCAAGTAACAGCTGCATATTGGGGCTTACAATAAAAATTGTGCATCCATCACTGAAGTAAAATATCTAACAGAAAGGAATAGGAATATTCCCAAACTTTTTATGCTATGCTAAAAAAAAATCTAGTCTAGAAAATTATGAAATAATGTTGGGTTATTTCTTTTGTACATATGAAGCATCTTTGCAATCCTAGTAATTTATAGTTAAGTAAATTTATAGCATTTTAACACATTAATCTTACAATTTAATTCATAAGTGTAGGACAATCCATCTACTGAATTAAGTAATTTGTCATTCAACAGCATAATAAAATCACTCTTGACAATTAGCACCCAAGGTTCGACCAAAAATCCTCAATTGTCTGTCAGCTTGTTAGAAAACGGCCATGCCAAGCATTCCACACCATTTCTAGTCTTCAGTCTTGCTCTTGGCAGAATTCTAGTAAATGACGACTGAGAGGGCTGTTTCATTTCCCAAGATGGGATTGGCACAAACTTCCATTTCTCATCCAACAATTGATAACTACTATATCCTCTGTGACCCACTTTCTTACTAATGAGAGGCCATCACACTCTTGGTATAAATGTCTGGCGGGAAATGCTGTCATTTCTTGCTTGTGCTTTATTGACCTTATGGGACAAACCAGGCATTCCTGCCAAGTGGCATGTGTATGAGTTAGGGAAAAAAACAACAAACTACTGTAGGGCAACTTTTAATAGAACCAATGGGACCTGTTTGTGTGTCCAGATGCTTTATCTGTATACACTACAATATCATGACAGTGGCAATACAAATAATGATTTGATTGACAGCTGGATTGTAATCCTGAGAAGCTAAGGGATTGTATAATGAACTATTCCATTTCAGAATACACTCAGCTGTCATTTCTATAGGGACATATAGCTTTCCTAAGAGCAAAATGACAACATTGTCTGGATGCCCATTGGCCACCTGGCTGTCGTGTTCAAATCAATAACCTCTTCAGCCATCACAGCAGTAAACTCTAAAAAGGCCATATGCCTAGTGAGCGGTAAAAACTTGCTACATCCAAATATTGTGTGTGAAGAATTCAGTTAGGAAAACATGTCCAATCCCTGTTTTTTTTAGTGGCCCTCTAATTATCAAACATTTGCAGTGGTAAAGAGTTTCAAGTAGAGGCTCTCATGTGCAAATCATGGAATTAACATAGGTCTTGACACGGACGAGCAGGGAGTTGTCATAATGGATCATGAATATTCAAGCCAGTGACCTAATTTCATATGCAGGACAGTGTTATGCACTGGAAAATCCATCTGAACTAAAAAAAAATACTCGCATTGTCCTCAAATCGAGTGGATGTTAGCGAAAAGATCAATGAACTACTCACGCACAATAAATAGGCCTTCCCCTCATAATAACAATATTATAATGTGAAATCTAAAGTAGTAAAACACTGAAAACACACTTTTTTTACGTTAAGATAAAAATCACCAAGATAGCCTTCCTTGTGAGTGTGAACATCCTTCCTCTGAATCATGAAGCAACATAGTGAAGTACACAAATGAAAAGTGTTTCATTCTTCCCAGACCATAAGTTAATAAAAAATCCACTCTGTTGGCACCAGACTGTCTGACACAAACTCAAATTGATTCATAATTGAGTTTGTATAGATTTTTATCCAGCTTTTGCTGGTTACATTAGGGCTTGACTAGTCTCATTTTGCAGTGGAGTGTACAGCAAATGCAACCGCTGCTCCGGGTTCAATGTGCAGCGTGCATGGCAATAGCTTGCTCAAATAATAACAGGCTCTGAAGGACAATTTTGTTTCCTTCGACTCAATGCACAGCCGCTGAAGGATATATTTAGGGTCACCTTTTTCCACTGACAGCAGCTTTTTTGTCTGACAACGGGGATTTGCATTTCATAATTTACTGTCAAATGGGAGGCACAATCACCGCTTAAAAGCTTTTGTTGAAAAACACATTGCTATAGTACTTCAGATAGAGATTTGCATGACATTTTGTCAGCATTTGTACAAACGTTTTAACAATTTACCACTTTATCGCAGATTGTTTTATTTACAGTACTTAATCCATCGGACGATAGAGGGACGAAACTCCACAATACGTGCATTCACATGACCCTTTTTTATTTGTTTTAAATATACAAAAAAAATCAAATGTTTTTTTTTCAAATTCAAAATATGTATTTTCTTTGTGAAAAATAGAACCATTAGAATCTGATAATGTTTCTTGTAAAGTGCATAAGAGCAAAACCCCTTTATAGTATGTCCTACAGGAAAAGTTTCAATTCAGAATAAACCAGCAACGGCTTTTGAGCTTCCACTGTTTATTTTGGAACCTTTAAGCAGTATTATATATTTGTACAGGGGGCTTTCATTGTGATCTCTTTTAACCACAAATGCATAAGCCGCATAATCAGACAAGATCCAATATAACAGTTGTATAAAACTTCCCAAAATAATAAAGTCAGCTAGTGCTTTTGTATCATTTGGCTGGAAAGGAAACCAAATATTCGCCGCAATTGGCTGCCAACCAATTGAGAGTCAGGGTGTACCCCCGCCTCAGCAGGGATACTATTTGCAGTAAAAAAAAAAAAAAAAAAATCATTAAAAAAAATAGATGTGAGTCTAGTAGAAAGCGCCCTCAGTGTGATGCATTGGAATTATACACCAGTGCAAATTACAACCACAGTTAAAACTATATAATTAAATAACTCTCTCTGACATTGTCAATCAAAATTATTATCTTTGAAAATACAGAATTTGTGATCCATGTCTTGAACTGGATGTGGACTTAATGTTGTGGTCAGTGAGTATATGATGAACTATTGCGTGTAAATCTTTTAATGTCCTCTAACATGCCCAGCACCACCAACCTCTCTTTTGTCGCTGTCTCCCTTGGAGAGCTTTGTGATTTGCGGGGGAGGATGACCATCCATCAGATATAGCTGTCCATTCAGTCCTCAGTGGAGCCTGTCATAGAGGTCTCTATCCAGACCTGAGACATGGTCCATCTTCAGCCAGACAGCAAACCTCCTTTTGCGACTGAAAACGTGGATAAGTTTGGGATTTATAGCTGACCTGCAACAGGCTCAAATTACTCCTAGGGGAGCACATAAAACACTGAAGTAAACAAGAGTGTGAGCAGTAACACACATTTGTCTTTTATGGTCCAATGTACCAATAATGATGTTTGATTTTCCATTATGTTACAATGTGAGGTGAGATAAATCAAACCTGGTACCTTGATGTCCTGACCCATTTGTCTGCCACCTGTAATGTAAACTTTTCCTATTCCATATAATGGAATTAGACATCTTGCAACATATACAGTACCTTAGTTACGCCAGGGCCCCAAGGTTCTAATTAGCTCTACCTAGTGAGCTATATCATCATAAAAAGGATGCAGAAAGCTTATCTGTATGCAGAGCTGCTGGTTTTCATATCAGAAAGGACCCAAAGCTGGGCAAAGAAGCTCCTCGGTTGTAAAAACTATGCCAGCTTCCATCACTTATACATTCTCTATATACAGTAATACCTCTATAAAAGGCGCATGTGCATATTTAAATAAGGGCACATGTGGTTTGCATTGACGGCGCTTCATTATAAGACTGAAATATTTCCGATTCATTCGCTACAATCCCCAGCGTCGTATTTATTGGTTTACCCTGGTAGTACGTCGGAACATTAATAAAGCACTACAATATCATTCATCGTGTGGGATAATTAGGCAGCCCATCCCTAAGAAGTCATATATAAATTAGATTAATAAGGTACATATATGTGAGTTTAACATCTAAAAGTATGGACTCTGAACTTGTCAAAATAGCTTGGTCCAATGATAAAGCGGATTTAGTGGACAGTCATAGCTGAAACGGATACATATTTCCCTTTATACTTTCCATTTGGCTTATTATCATTATAATTTGCTATCTATTTTCTTTACCATTTGTAGGTTACCTTATTCGATCTCTTGCACCTGTGAATGCAGAATGCTGATAGTATCAATAGTTTATTTAGTCAACATAAAAGTCCATGGGATATTGCTTCTTTATGTGAAATATGAAACACATTTATGCATCAAAATTATTATTGCGGTCAGTTAGCAATGTCTGCACCAGCCGTAATTCATTGCGTCCTTCAGTGTTGCCTTACAGAATTTTGTACCGGATGCCTATTAGCCCCTGCGGTAAATACATAACGGATAGACCTTCATCTTCAGAAAGACACCACACTTTTAAAACAACCCAAGAATTGCTACAAGGAACTTTCATTATAGGGACTGGATCTGATTATTGCCTTTACTTCAGGCCACCTCCAGGCAGCTGAGTCACGTCTGGCTTCCAAATGGGCTCCTATCATCCACCGTTAAGTGGCGGAGAGCAACTTAAAAACAGACTGGGCCAAGAAAGGGATCTCCTGTGAGAAGCATGTCTGGCTGTCTTCCTGTGTCATGCAGTGGTGCTGATGGGATGATAAAAGTTTTGCCAAGTGCTTTGTTCCTTTCCCGCGACATTCCTGATTGGGCCAGAGCTAAGAGGAAACAACAACATGGATGTAAAACGACCTCAAGATCAGTTTTCTTCAGGGGTTAGGGGTTGTCACTTCCTGGCCAAAAGCAAACCACCCAAACAAAACCTCATGCCAGTCCTTTGCATTAGAAGACGCTTAGATTCCCATAGTTTTATTTACTTCTCAGCTTCCTTTGTTTGCTAAATGTTTCACATGATCTGCTTGTTTGCATGCTTGTTTACATTGATATAGATTGTCAGATTGGCACCTTACAGATATGCTTGCTTTACTACCAGTAGTCTAACTGCATGTTACAATAAAATGAAAATATCCAAAGTTCCAAGGCAAAGCTTTACTCACTAGGTCAAACAAGTCGTGGGTTGATGAATAGTTTTCCATTAGGATACAGGCAAGAAAAATGGCAACCGTCAGCTCAACGAGCAGCAAACTCATGATTCTAACAGACTGTCAATGAAAGGTTTGCTTAGGGCCTGGATGTAGTATCTGTGCCATGTCAACGGACAGGCTCACATGTCAGCACTGTTGTGCCTTAAACCTACACATATGTTTCTGAACAATGAGCCTGATGAATAATACCACATACTTGAGTACAGATTTCTTTGGAAAATTCTATGTGCTCTTTCTCAGCCCCACAAATGTGCCAAGATATCCACAGTGCAGTTGTTTCAATACGGTGACTTGGTGAGAGCTACCATAACACTGAGATCTACAAGCACTTCCAACCCCAGTCACATAAATCTGATGTGGATACAGAGAGGCCAAGCTAGGTGAATAAATAACCATGCACTAATACTGGGAGCTTTTCCTCCCATTCATACATTACTTGTTTAATTAACCCCTATTGCACTTTGGTAACACACTGTATATCAAAGTCCGTAAGTGAAGCATTGAAAAGACACAAACCCTCATAAAAGAAACTGTTATTTGGGGGAAGCAATACTACAAGAAGAGTGAGGGAGGAGAAAAAAGATTGGAAATATATTATGCTATACATCATGTATATGAATCCATTCAAAGCAGTGCAAGTTTCAATCATTTAAGTGCATTTCGAGTTATAGTTCCTAATTGAAAGAATTTAATGTTTGGAATTGTCCTGGAAAGCAACAAAACTTGGCTTTCTTCCAAGGTACTTACAGCAATGAAAGTGGTATTTTGCTATCAGCAGTAAAAGATTTATTATGTAAACAGATTTATCTTTTATAGTTTTTTTTTTAAATATTTCCTTCAGAGGCCACACAAGACATCACAAAATACTCGTCAATGTTATTGTGAATAATTGTTGTGCAGTACTACAATCGGTGAGTAACCAATTTAGGTCATTCAACACAAAAGCGGCAATAGCGCTTTTCTTTTTAAAAGCTCTTTCCTCAACTACCTAATCCATGCACCTACGGATTTTTTACAGTATTAATTACATTTTTGGATCACACAATTCTGATTTTCCAACTTCCATTCTTTAATTTACTTTTTTGCTTTAACGCATACATACAAAATTGTATCCATCACATTTTTTTTAAACAACCTCATTTTATAGTTACGTGTTGTCGAGTTTCCATTATACGAAACGGACAACAACTAATTAATTAATTACATTAATTAGTTAATTTATTAATTGCTAATGTACTTCACATCAAATCCAGTGTAACCAGAATATTGAGACTATCTATTACTTGTTGTATGTTTATTGTGTGTCTACTGCTCATTGTGCCTTATTGTGTGTTTATTGTCTATTATATATCTGTATGTTGTCCATAATGTAATGATATCTGGCCAATATCTGATACTTATGGAAAACCGGGCCCCCTATTAAAAGCTTTGAATAGCTTGCTTGGGGTGACCTTTCACGCATCCGACTGTGTAATACTGTTTGTTGTATCATGTTGTATGTCTTGGATATTGTGTGAATAAACTTAACTAAACTAAAAACTAACTGAGAGACGGATACATTCCTTTTCATATAGCCTCGGCCTGTACGTACTGTGATATACTACGTATGTCCACCTCAATGTTGTTTTTGTTAACACGGCTAGAAATCAACTAGTTGTCAGTCTTGATTGACTTAACTACGCTTTATTATGCCATGTTAATGTTTTATTCATAGGACAGTTAACACTCCAGGCACCAGCAAGGTCAAAATTACCTATGAATAAAATGAGAACAGTGTTGTTCGATTTTATAATGCAGGAATCCATTTATCCATTGTGATATTGGGGAATAATATTCCAATCTAGCAATAACATCGTATTTAGAAATTTATTTTCGTGCTGGGCACAAGTTTCACACAATGTGCAGTCTAATTGTACACATGGGTGAAGTTTTCTCTCTTTTGGTATTTCCCTAGAATTTGCAGTGGGAGAACTGGGTGTAAGGGCGCAGCATTGTGAAATGGAACTCCCAGCAAATCGTACCGGGTCCCCTCATTTGCATTAAATTTGCCTGAAGGTTTCACGATAACACCGACTGCTATTTTGAACTCTTAATAATTAATCTTGGCCGAGACACACGTTACTGCTCCAAAACACAGCCTCAAAGTGTGATGCTTCACTGCAGGTAGTATGATTTCTATGGTGAAGAGCATGTCTTTGTTTGCAGGTATACCAAATGCAGCCCATTTGATAGCCAAAAGACACTATAATTCTGTTTTTAATTGATATTGTTGATTGGATATCGAGGCTTAGTTAACGGCAAACAGAATGGAGAAATCAATCTGTACTCTGTTATTCAAAAATACGGCACATACATCACTCTACTTTCCTAAGTAGTTTTTAATTTACAGTGACGAGAGAACTAAATTACAGAACGTATTTCTTGATAGTGATGTATGTGCAGACCACGTGCGCAGGGTATTTAGTTATGAAAGCTATCTAATTAAATGTTATGTATGGATAAAGGGTAGAGCAATAGTGTAGGGGGGTTCATAAAAGATTTCCTTTTGCACTTTGTTTGATCCTTACTTGGACCGTAGAAACAACTTTGGATGATGTCAGTATCGTATCGCAATAAAGAAACTACGTATACGTTTGAAATGGTTTTAGTTATCAATATGCAAATGCAAGGATGGTCAGGAATTTCTGATCCGTGTGAAATTAAATAAGTAACTAAAGAACAACGAGTCAGACTGTAATTATCATCTTGAATCAATAATCAATTGTAATTTGATCTAAATTAGAAATGATCATCATGATTTCATTGCATGATATTTATGTAAAATGTGCTGTTTGTTGAGGATACTCTGTAAAACTGCACTCATCGTTTAAAGCACTTCTGCTCTCTTACGTAAATATTTGAAGCGGAACAGATGGGACTGAATCCAAAGGTCATGTTGTCGTATCACAAATGGACTTACAGTGCGGACATATGTGGCAGCTCTTAGGGGATTATGAGTCATTTTGTCTGTGGTGACATCGCAGCATCAGCCTTGCTTGGAATTCACAGCGCTCGGTCTTCACACGGCATCTTATCTGTGCATATTAACACAACTCACATTCACACACACACGCACACACAGTTTTGATTCATCTATTCTACAGTACTTGACTCAGAAAGTACATGCATAAGTGGATAAGTGGACAACAAGATTACACGTAAACCAACCTTTGTGATGCTCGTAATAACATTTAGATGTTGCTAATATTTTGCTCACCTTCCTTGTTAAGGAATATGTCCTCCGGACTCCCTCCGCCTGATTTCGAAGCAAATTGTTGTAAACAGCACAAAACAAAATATATAATAATGCACTCTGACTGCTTGCTTTTCATTGTAATTGATCATATTATTACTCAAATTTGTTGGTTAATGTATGTTGATTAACTGTTCTCACATTAACTACGCCCAAGTAATTACAGCATAAATCTTATGTTTGTGATCCCCCCATAAAATATAATGACGCCTTTCAGCTGAAAGGAATATATCTCATTGTGTAATATTACTCATGGGAACTAAGAATTACTGACTAATTGATGGGATAAAATGAGAGTTTACCCGCTCCTGAACCGCCAACAATGAAGAGCCCGGATGGCCTTTTAGAAAACAAATATACAAAAGCTCCTTTGAGAGGGAATTCTTAGTGAGCAAAAATCCATCCAGAGTATATCAAAAGATAGAGGTCTGCTCAGGCTCTTTTGCATTCCCTTAACAGAGTCTAGGGCTCCCTGGAGAGCTGCACAGGTCATAAGAAGCTATAAATGATTTTGGAAGCACCGCAGGTCTTTGAAGGAAATGACCATTGTGGATGAGATGAACACAAATACATTTGGAGCCTCAAGATTGTGGATTACGCTGCAGACAATCAGCGGTGATAAGCTGAAGAAATAAAAAAAGAAAGGAAGCAGACAGTTTTCAGAATGGAATAAATGAAAGTCAATTTTTGTTTCATTCACAGATGAAGAGTAAATTTGGTTTAATACCATGAATAAAATATGATAGGATTATAGCTGAATTTGGGGAAAGAGAGTCAATGCATTTCCATAAAATTCATTATGAACAAAAAGCTTGAGAATCTTTACAATCACAACAAATACAAAGTTGATGATAATGACGCACAGCCTAGCACAAATTTACAATAATAGTCAAGTACTTTTCTTTACCGAATAATGTTATATCCCGAGGCATAAATGGGATTTTGAAATTGCATTCCGTTTTATAACGCTTTTGAAAACAACGATGAAATTGCTTTTAACAGTATGATGAAGCTGTTTACGAAAAACTCCGGCTTTGAGCCTTTCACCCCCACTAAAACCTACTCGGATTTCCAACTTGTGCATCTAATCATGCACATATTTCATTCATGTAATGATATGCAGTAAGAGCTCAAACCCCCTGTGTCAGCAGTTCCTGCATAGATGGTCCAAACGGAGCATCCGTAACTGAATAGATAAGCACTATTTGCTACTAGATACCATAATGAGTGTCTAAATTTAGGCCTCTTGAAAATACATGTTTAAACCCTCTGTGCATTTTGTCCGATTTAATTACACGGAATGCCCTACTTCTATGCACATGCTTCAGTTCTGTTTGGGTCGGGGGACTAAAAATCAGGCAGTCATTGTTATTGACAAAATTAAGAAAAAACAGAATCGAGTATGATTGATACCGCGGTAAGGATCGAAACGAAAGATCAAACCACAATGCAAGAAAAGCTAATTCCCTTTCAGTGTGTTGTTTTCGAATAAAACCACATTTTCCCCAATTTATCATGACTGCCCATTCGTCTTCTCTGGGCCACCACATGCTCCCTCTCTGACGCGGCCCCATGCAAAGTTAAAGGCAACAGTGATGACTGAAGTTAGCCATTGGTTTGTGGCAACGTTACTTCATCGTGAGCCAGGACCGCAGCTCTCGTGGATGATGCATTATAGTTCACACTCACTTGCCCTTGTTTAATGACACGCCTGTATGGGGTCTGCTATCATATATTTCCAAGCTTATCCATCTTGGGAAACTCAAACCGAGGTGTATTATGCGATGGTGTCATATAATCCAGTGTGTGACAGCATACAGTATACAGGGGACGATATCAGCAATAACTGAAGAGAGAATGCTATCTTGACAGCTTGTCCATAAATACTATAGTTTATCATAGCCACACAAAATGAATGATTTGCGCTTTTCCTGGGCTGCATATGAATAATAAAAAACATATTTAGATCTACTGTTAGAAGCGTCTGTTTCTCCCCTTCCTTCTGAGAGATTTTGCCCTACGCTATACTCATATTATTTGATATTCATTTTTTTATAGTGCCTTTTTAAATGAAACAAAATAAAACAGTAAATGAAAAGTGGTTTTGTAGAGTTAGTCACTCCAAAGAATTATGAAGGCCACATTGATACAAAAAGATGCTACCAAATTAATGTCACAAAATTAAGAAGATGAAGTTGGCGTTATGAGATCAAAGTAAAAGTATTCAAAGACTGAAGTTGCTATTTGAAGTAGAGACAGAGTGTTCATGTCTGTGTCTGAATTGCGACACTCCATATTTCATTCAGTTAAGACCTTGTTCTTATAAAAATACTTGTTACATAATGGTATTTTGTGACAGGATTCAACCAAGGGGGTTCGAGCTTTTCATCTAGCTCACTAAAGTCATTACAACTGTTATATGTATTAGTGAGACTTCTCAATGATGGTGGTCAAAGACTGTGCGGAAGATATAGTGCAATGTAAAACAAAATAATCCATCACAGTAATTTCACGTTTCAACACATTTTCAGAGTTGGGCTCTTGTCTAGTTTCCCTTTTGTTCCTGTTGGAAAATGTTCCGACATTAGCATTCTACAAGCATTTAGATTCAACTGAATTCATAAAAAAAATGTTCTGACTTCTTCAGTTGCAGCAAACTCAAATCCCAAAGTGCATCTCAAGGGAAGCTATTTAAGTGAGTTGCAAAAGGAAGAAAAGCGACTGAATCCACACACACACACAAAAAAAAAACAATTGTGACTGTTCTATAATATCTGCTTGAGTGTGATAAATCAGCATTTTGTGTTTTGCACTACACTCGATGGCTCCCCCGATGACTAATGCGTTGCTGGGACAGAAGCTTTGCAATGTGTGGTGAGATCTCACAGGCCCATTGTGGCTCTCACATGCTGGACATCTCCATTGAGACAGTAAAGAATAGGTGGTCACTAGGTGTGGACACAATGAAACAGAACTCAGGGACTGGAACAATTGCTGGAGCTGTCAGAGGGTGACAGAAACTGTAATTAATGATATTTTCTATTTTCACATAGTAGAATGGGCATCTGACAGAAGCATTATTAATGAGTGCAGCCTTGTTGGGGGGAATAATGGTAGTTTATTAGAAGCAAGACAGATTTAACGGGTCCCCTTCATACAAAGGGCTTAGACATGTTGAAAAATTGACACAATCTGCCTCACACATCCAATAGGACCAATAGCAAAATGTTTGTATTGTGATCATATTCTTTTATTTCCCAAGAAACCATCTGGTCGATCCTAAAGATGCCTGTTGGCGCCAAATACTATATATCTGTTGAAAAGAGAATATGTTGCGAGTAAAGTTAAATGCTTATCTGTTAATACTTTGATTATTATTGTTGTCTTTTGAAGGGATGAAGAACCACACTGTGTCATTGTGAAAGCTTTTTCTAATCCAGCAAATTGGCCATTTTATTCTACTACACAAGTCAATACTGCTCTTAAACAGTCTGTCAAAGCTGTGCATTATTATTTTTGCTAAAGGCTTCTTATAAATCCGTCGCACAATACATTTACAAAGTCTGCCTAATCTTTTGCCTGTGAGTGGATAATCTCCCATATGAAGTTATTATATATTTAGTCAATGTTTTGGGGGATGATGTTTGATTTAGTTGAACAATTGTATTGTGATTATAATCCAAGTAAATGGTCTGACCTAAAACTACAATAAGATCAACATTTAAGAAAAAAAAAAAAATGCTATTAAAGATCATTAAAGGGACACTGTGTTGATTTTGTTTGCCATCTAGTGGTGGATTAAAAGAATGCATCAACCTAAATTCGAGGCCCGTATACGAAGGTTCCTCAAAGTGATCACGCTTCAAAAGCCCACCACCAATTCTTGAGCAGAGGTACAAGCAAAGTGTCATCCCAAATCGATTTCAAGAGTTCACATATGTGACAAAGTGCATTTGTTACACATGGAGTCAATGATCCAGAACATTTGTGCGGGTGTGTCTATTTCGGGTATCAGCGAAACACGTCAGCATCCTGTACGGTGAGGAACAACATATTTAATGTAATTATTGATCACTATGCCTACAATCAAATAAAAATGTATGATATAATACTTTTTAAACCTTTATACTAACAAGCATCCACACTCACATTCTAGGGCAATTTATGAGTCTTTAGGTACCCTAAAATGCATTTTTTAAGAATAGGACAAGGGTTTTCAACTGGTTTTGTCCACCATTATAACCAAGAAGAAACTCAGGGACCACTGCTTTGGCAGAATATTATTTCATTTTGCACCGAAGGAGGATAGACCTATGCAGGCTATTTATTTGCATCTGTATGTCTATTTTGGGAATCTCAGCTACATTTGACATATTTTTGATGGGTAAATGATTCAAAAATTATCTGGAAAATAAATCAAGTCTGATTAATAAATCAATTTTATTTTTAAAAATGTTACAATTATTTTCATTTACAATTTTGCAGACCATTAGAGGACCGTGGACCACCGGTTGACAATTCCTGAGTAGCCAGAGAAAACCTGTGCGGCCACCACTGATTTTTTTTTCCCAAATCCAAACAAATAGGAGGTTGACAATTTATCAAATGGATGCTGTTTGGCCATACAAATAATTTACGGTGAATTTTAGCTCAAATCATTTTGCATTTTCAGTCATTCATTTGACTGGACTGAAACACAGCTGCCAAGTGACACGACACAGCCGAGCACTTTTGAAAAGACGTCTTCAGTGATTTCCAGAATTAGAGCAAAATCCCCCGCTGAACCCTTTTTCACTTCATGTAATTGATTCTCATCCAGTAAGTTTGACTGCATTATGTTTGTTTGAAAAGTTAAAAGAATTCACCTAATTTCTCCCCATCCAGGCAATACTTCACCAGATCAGAGTGGCCACTTCACGCTTTGTTGATGCATCCAAGTGAGACAGGGAAGCCCAGCTGCAAAAGCTGATCAAAAGAAAGAGGGGGAATGTGACATTAGCATCAAGTGCGTCACAGAGTGACTCTGACAAAACCAGAAAAAACATAATTTTTACACACTTCCTTGACTCATGTTTGGAAGTGAATGTCTGTTTGTCAAGCAGCTGTGTGCATCTATACATGACATTGATTCCTACTTTAACCAGCATTATAAGGCAGTTCCCTTTATTCCACCATTTGCATGCTGTTATTGGTAATATGCTAATGACATCCGCCTTGATTAGCGATTTTCTTCTAATCGTTATCCCACCGTGGCCTGAGCAATCACAGAGGTAGAGCTTGGAGATTTGAAGCCGTAAGCTTCTTCTGACTGCTTTCCCTTTGAGTGGAAAAATAAGCAAAGAATTTGAGTTAAAGAAGCCTTGACTGTACGTTCAAATTCAGGAACATAACGTGTTTTGTGCTCATGACATCAAATGTTTTAAGGAAGTCCATGTCACTGTCACATTTATTTTAGTTTAGATTTTCAGTTCAATGACAACAAAAAAAGGAGTAACCTAGTATTGCCTTGGGCGATGACATTATTTCACTTAAATGTAACGCGATTAGATGCTGTCATATTTGCCTAGCGGTAAAAAACAAATGACAAGAAAAGTGAAGCAGAATTGCAACCTATTCTCAAACATGTTTTAGATCAGGGGTGTCAAACTCTTTTTTTTCGCGGGCCGCATTGTATTCATAGCTTCTTTTGGAGGGCCATTATGACATTCAACCCAAATAAATGTATGAGCACCTCATATTATATATAGTAGAAGTTACTAAACAAACTGACAAATAACTTGTTTTCAAATCAGATGAGTAAAAACTGGTCAAATATTTTAGAAAAAGGATGTTAAAAGTGAAGACAATTTGCAATTCAAGTAATGACACAAATTTGATGCACAATTTGTCTTCGTGGGTCACATAAAATGATGTGGCGGGCCGTATCTGGCCCCCGGGCCTTGAGTTTGACACCTGTGCACTAGCAGAACTTGAGAAGAACAGCACTGACCCCAATACTCAATCTGAACAGTCAAGGAATGATTCTCAGTTGGTCGATACAGTGTGGGCACTTAAACCCTCAGCTTTTGACATCACACACTGCCATGGTACCAAATGCATTTCTAGATTCACACCACTCAGTCTCCGAGGAGTGCAGAATTGCAAAACAACATTGTAATATTGCAGCGGAAAAGCAGAATCTATTGGAGTCTACTTATAAAGCCATATCACAATGGGGTGCAGTTACTGGAGGGAGTTTGCCCAGAAATGTAAGTGGAATCCCTCCCTAATTGGCAGACAACTCATTTGGCACTGCTGCTATGACCAAATCATCTGCATGAGCAGAACAGGCCATTGTCTTGGGACAAAGTGCAGGTAGCTAACAGGCAAATCACCAACGACAAGGCAGAGAGTGTAAGGGAGAAAGAAAAGGTTGAACGTGAAGCCATAAAACATTCACAAAGTAGTGTCAATTACAGCATATATATTCCTAATATACTGTACGTCCCTGCCTTGTTTTACCGGGTCTCACAAGTAACCATGTTTTATGAGGGCAGTAAAACCCGTGTTTCGAATGCAAGATTCAAGGGCCTTTTAATTGAGAATGCCATCTCAGGAATAGCATAGGGAGTGATCTAATGGAGCGTAGCCTTGTATGTTTTCACCTGGAGTGTGCTTTATGTACCATTGCCTCACAGCGGGAACTTGGACCAACCTGTCTACAGCTTCACTACTGAGATATGGACTGAAACGCGCAAGCGCTCGGAGCTCGTCGAGCGTCATTACAAGTTCAGTGAATTTAAAGTGGCACAAATGGCGGCAATGTCATCAAGTATAAACATCAAAAAGTTTGCACATTTATTTTTGGGGTGTAGATTATTTCTTAGTTTTAACATAACTTCTTGCCAATAAATTTGACTGCAATGAAAAGGGTAAGCTTATTTTCCGTTTTAAATTATGTCCTATTTGTAGGATGAACAGCACGACCGCGTATGTGCCAAATCTTCCCTGCCGATGCCAAGCGACTTGTTCTGTTGCTGCGACCGACCCTTCTTTAGTGCTCTTTGGTGCATTGAATGATTCAAGTCTTATCTGAGGCAAGAAAGACACAAGACATAAATATTCAATCGGTTTTACAATTTATTATTAACAATTACGAATTCACAACAGCCTGGTATTTGTTCATCAAGCACATACGATTGGGGGAAGATATTTCACTTGTCACCCCGAAGTTGTCACAAGTGAAACGATGCGGGTATGTTTCATAAGAGTTGCACATCCAAAAAGCAATGGTTTAGTTGCACCCACACTTTTGTTCCTCTTAGAAAGCACTCACTTTGAAGGTTTAATGAATAAATAATTAGGAGTATGATGCATGCCAAAAATTCTGAAACTCCAGCATGAAGAAGCAAAGAAGCTGGACAAAGCAGAGGTGAAAGGTTCCATAAATCACCGTGTGGTAGACTGATAATTTCCATTAGTTGTGTTTTAGTAATGTTTATGTCAGGAATGAGTTGAGCCAGGGCGACCAAATGCAGCTTGAACCAGGATTTATTGCAGGGAAAAGGAGTTGGAAGGGAGGCAGGTGGGGAACGAACGACACAGACGGGAGGAAGACTCACGGCCAGCAAAACAGACAGACTGACCGACATGAAGTCCCCTTGGACAAGATTAAAATTCTGACCGTGAGCCTTCAGACAGACCGGGGGAAAACCAGATGACACGAACAGGAACACTGGGCACGAACAGGAACGGACACAACAGTAGACACCGACAGGGAGAAACACACGGGCAGGGCTTAAATACACAGGGTAACAATAGGAAGCAGGTGACAGACATTATGGTAACGAAAGGGGTGTGGCCGAGCAAAGTGCAGGCCGAGCGTGCTGTGGCACGGGCGTGACAGTACCCCTCCCACAAGGGACGGCTCCCGACGTCCCAAAAAAGAAAAAGTCCAAGACTGTCCAACAAGAGCCGGGAGGAAATGGGGAGGTGGCCGCATGTCACACACCGCCGAAGGCCGACTGGGTGACGGCCGCTGGATCCACGCCGCCGGAACTGGTGGCGGCCGCAGCATCCGCGCCGTCGGGATTGGATCGGGGGGCGGCCGTGCGTCATGCGCCGTTGAAGCCGACGGGATGACGGCCGCTGGATCCGCGCCGCCGGAACTGGTGGCGGCCGCAGCATCCGCGCCGTCGGGACTGGGTCGGGGGGCGGCCGTGCGTCATGCACCGTTGAAGGCCGACGGTGACAGCCGCTGGATCCGCGCCGCCGGAACAAGTGGCGGCCGCAACATCCGCGCCGTCGGATCTGTTTTGGGGGGGGGCAACCGTGCATCTTGCGTCGCTTGAACTCATCTCCTTGGCGACCATGGAACAGTTGCGGGAGCCGGCAAAGGGTTGGTCCAAGCGCTGGTCGCTGTGATGGTCGGTGTCTTCTGTCAGGAATGAGTTGAGCCAGGGCGACCAAATGCAGCTTGA
Source organism: Syngnathus scovelli (assembly GCF_024217435.2). Taxonomy (NCBI): domain Eukaryota; kingdom Metazoa; phylum Chordata; class Actinopteri; order Syngnathiformes; family Syngnathidae; genus Syngnathus; species Syngnathus scovelli. The sequence continues at coordinate 7,468,020 of NC_090856.1, forward strand.
ACCAGGATTTATTGCAGGGAAAAGGAGTTGGAAGGGAGGCAGGTGGGGAACGAACGACACAGACGGGAGGAAGGCTCACGGCCAGCAAAACAGACAGACTGACCGACATGAAGTCCCCTTGGACAAGATTAAAATTCTGACCGTGAGCCTTCAGACAGACCGGGGGAAAACCAGATGACACGAACAGGAACACTGGGCACGAACAGGAACGGACACAACAGTAGACACCGACAGGGAGAAACACACGGGCAGGGCTTAAATACACAGGGTAACAATAGGAAGCAGGTGACAGACATTATGGTAACGAAAGGGGTGTGGCCGAGCAAAGTGCAGGCCGAGCGTGCTGTGGCACGGGCGTGACAGTTTATGAAATAAGATGGGGCATGCCCCTCTCTGACATTTCAAAGATGTCCAAAGGTATATTTTTCGATCCATTAAAGTAAATCTTAGTCCTGTGCGGTCAATTAAAGACGCTCAAGGTCATATTCAAGCCTGCATATTTAATTTAATTATATTTGCACTTATGTGTATATATTGCTTCTGTAAATCAAAACAACTAAAAGTAAGGCGTACAAGCAGTATTTACTCGTCTGACATTACTGCCATGGTGCATGGGGGGAAAAAAGAATCAACAACTATGGGCCTGATTTACTAAACGTTTGCAAAAAACAGCCATAAAGGATCGACACATAATTTCACATCTGTCACACACATTAGCAAATTAAATGAAACGTACCATTTCTTTTTTTAAGATATTCAGAACAATACAACACGCGAGTTCAGTGATGATGATTATCCATTTATCCATTTTCTGTACTGTTTGTCCCCACAGGGGTTGCAGGCGTGCTAGAGTCCATCCGGGCAGTGTTCGGGCAGTAGGCGGGGGAGACTCTGAACTGGTTGCCAGCCAATCACAGGGCACACAGAGACGAACACGCATCCGCACTCGCACTCACACCTACGGATAATTTGGAGTGCTCAACCAGCCTACCATGCATGTTTTTGGGAAGTGGGAGGAAACTGGAGTGCCCGGAGAAAACTCACACAGGCACGGGGAGAACATGCAAACAAAAAAGGGCCAGATAATGATGATGATTATTATTATATTTAATGTTCTTACGCCTGTGTACTGCCACTTTTGCTTTCTCAGTTATAAAATTAAACTATCTTCAAAATAGGATCCAGATTAGCCATTCTGTCATCTTTGAAACTAAACCACACGTGAAACTGATCTGAGAATCTTTGCTTTTTGATGTTTCTTAAACAGTGACCAACTCTTGGATCAGCCTTTGCTACGGTTCATGTTTTTAAAAGGTCTAACTTGGTCAGACATTTGTACAATAATGCATTAGTGTGTCATAACTCTACTGAGGGTTGAAAAATTGATTTAGTTAAGTGCAGGAAGTATTACGTGTAGCTCAGGGCAAAGCGTTCTGTTGAGTTATAGCAGCCAATTACACACTGTGCTGGTCTGGGGACGACATGGGGTATTTGTTTACAGTAAAGGAAATGAAAGTATTTTAGTTTTAACTGTCCTTTGCTTCAGTTTTCAATACATACGATGCATTCCGACGATATAATTGCTGTGTCTGATTTCAACAAAGAAAATACATGACAACGATCTGACTGAGGAAGCAGAAACCATGTGCATTACATGGTGGAATTCTGTTTCCCATTATGGTTTCACAAGTGACTGGGTTTTTGCACAGAGGTGCTGAAGCAATTAGCCTTTTTTTTTCTAAATGTGTGCCAGATCATGCCTGGGTTTCAAAGAGTCAAAGAAACACTATCTCGCTCAATTTCGGAAAACCTGTCCTTAATTTTTTGCTCTTTTACCCAATAAAAGCTTCCCTTTTAAATGCCATGTGTGGGTCTCTGTGATCTGTATGTAAATAGAAGAGCAGACTGGCCAAATATCAGATCTTTTATCTGTGATACCTTCATGTTTTATTTTCAACTTGTGACAACTTTTTCCTTCAGAATTTCCACTGTTGCCTAGATTGCTATCTATGTTTTAGTTATTATCATAAAAACAGTTGCAGGAGAGAAAAGAATGTGGAGTCTGAATATCAAGGAAAGCTGTGCAGTGAATCATATTTTAGTTTTATCTTGGTATCACCACAATATCTAATTTCCAGTGCAGATTTCTTCCAAATGCTATGCTGTCAGCATTATCCAAGCTAAGGTGTCAGAGGAAGAGCGGTAAAACCATGGTCGCCATATGCAGATACAATTTCAAAGGTACGTTTTGCCTTGAAATTATTTGCCATTTTGACCATTTTTTTTACACAATAAGAGTATTATACAGTAATCGACTCAAAAACAAGTTTTTCAAGTTCAACCCTTATGCCAACCACACCAGATATAAAAAGTCTACACACCCCTGTCCAAATCTGATGGGAAATAAATTTCAGATGTTCATTTAGACATTTTGCTACATTTCTTTTAATTGATGTTTTCTAACAGAAGATTTTTGTGCTAACACCGATGGCATGCTACTTAAAATTGAACGATCCCCCCCCAACCACCTTCTCTAAGGCCCCAGTTTCAGCTAACTTAAAACAGCCTGAAAGCATTATGCTGGCACCACCATGTTTCCCTGTAGGTAAATTATTCTTCTTGTAATAAGCACCGTTGTGTTTGCACCAATCACACCTTTTTAGGTTTCTGGCCAAAAAGTTCATCACACAGTTTCATCACACCATAACAAAATCTTTTGATGCGGCAATTTGCTTCAGGGGAGCTTTTTTTCTCTCTCTCAGCGGACATGGGACCTTAGACAAGGTGACGGGAATCACTTTTAGCACAAAACCTTCATGCTTCTCCTAGGAATATAAAATCATGTCAGACAACTTAAGTGTATTTTTGAGTTAATTGGAGGCTTATTAAATAGTGGAAGGTGTGTGTTGACTCCCGTTTAATGCGATTTGAAATATGTGTAAAATCAGAACATTGACACATCCCAGTTATATAAGGGTGTGCACACTGGGATATGGTTGTGCAGTCACATTCAGGTTTTTTCCTGATTCAATTTTTACTTTTTTATTCTTTTTCAAAAAGATTAAAACGTTTTCTCACACTGCTCTGGACTCATCCATGCCCAAACACATATGTATATAAACAGCATTACAAAAGCAAAGGTCACTGCATCCTTGCAACTTTCTTTATTTTGTTGCTCAGCCCAAGTCATCCTGGTTATTTCCATTTTGTCTATACAATATGTGCCCGCCAGTCAAGGCTCCTACCCAGCCTCGAGCTTCAAATCAGCTGGGCTAGGCTCACCTATGGCCCTCAAGTGGACATGTGACAACAATTTATTTGATGGATACATAATTTTGGCAACTTCTTTGATCATTTTAGAATCCAATTAGAAACCTTATTGCCCTTGCACACTGTAGAACAAAATTGTAAGAGAAAAAGGATCATTTATGAATCGGTGTCCACAATCTACCATCCATTTTCTGTACCGCTTGTCCCCACAGGACTCGCTGGCGTACTGGAGCCTATCCCAGCCGTCATCGGGCATTAGGTGGGGAACGCCCTGAACCGGTTGTGCGCGTGTGCATTTACAGTTTTACATTGCTTTGGCGTGCCGCCTTCCACAATCTACGGTCCTCTCAATTTGTTTTGTGCAGATGCTCCATCCAATCAGCAGCTGGAGTGCTGTATTTCTGTTAATATTTCACATTAGCCTGTGGCGCGACATAATACCAGATGATTGCTTGTCTGTTACAGTATATGATGAGAAGTGTTCAGGGCCGCTAATGGGAGATGTCTCTGTTTACCACTTTGATGGATGGCCTCCCTGATAGAACGAGAGTTACGTTCAGGGGTGTCACAGGAAAAACATGACAGATGGGCCCAGCTGGTGAAGATATCGACACTTTGACCAGAGCATGAAGACATTAATCACAGCCCGGCTAAGCAGCACTGAGGGAACACAGCCGACTTTTCTTATATGAGAACCTTCGCCAAGAAGGGGACACGTTGCGTAATGAACCGTTCAGTTATCCCAAGTTGTAAATATTATGGTGTTACAGACACAAAGACAATATGAATGCGGTAAAATAAAATGAAGCGACCCAAAGAACTTGTAACGCGATTAACTGTCACGAGAGATTAAGGGCCAGTAATAAAGATAAACAGTGCATTTTTGAGACTGTAATATAATAAGAGATGGCAGATATCCAGAAGTCAGTGTCAAAATGAAGAGGACACTAATGACTATCTGGATACTACAGTCTCAGTCACACCATCTCATCATGCTGATGAGGCACAACTTTTAGTTCTGGTGAATAAATGCCATGATGAAGCTGCTGTGCTGCACTTAGTGATTAAATAGTTATCCTCCCGAATAATATTGCTATTTTTTTGTTGTTCTCCAAGATACAGTATTTATCAACATTTTTATCAGAGGCCTTTAATGTGTGTTGATATTCCACTTATGACACATGATTTGTTTTTTTATTGGAAACATATATAGATATATCAATACCTGTTTTATGTATTTGATTATTTATTAATTTAATTTATTTATTTATACAATATAGATAGCCGTCCCCAAAATCTCTGCAGCTATTACTTGGCTTTCTTGTTTCAGTCCAGGAATGATCCTTTATTTTACCCATTAGGTCAACCATATTTTAAATTTCTATAATTCAAAACAGCACACGAGACAGTTGGTGTGTTTAACAAGACATCACCTGTCATCATTCTTCTCATTTACACAAATCATGCAAACCTCACTCTGAGAGGAAGTAAATTACCGCCATCCATCCTGACTCCCTGAGCTTAGAAATCTAATTATAGCTACCACCATGTTGGACAAGCACTCACAGGTGTGTATGGGTGTGTGTGTGTGTGTGGGGGGGGGGGGGATGTTGTCAAGGTGTCTATTGCAAGTACTACCATCACTAATTGATTTCAGCCAAAAATAACTATCTAATCCCCCCCCCAACAATTCATTGTGCTACAAAGTATCAGTAATATGCTGCTTTTCTGCATTTTCATGAATAGTCAATACATTTCAAACAAATAAAATGTATTGATAGGATATTATTTCATCTTCTACAATGAGCATTTCAGTGAACAATATGTTATTTTATGTAAAATGGTGTGAAATGAAAACATGCACAAGCTTCAATAAAAAAAATAGTGTTGTCTATTTGTAGAATTATTTAACTATGGAAGGCTTGGATTTTTGCTTTATACATCAGAGCAATTTATCAGTTAGAAACTCAACATAGTTTTCATTATGGCACCTTCACCCTTCCTACCATCTCACTTCGATAGTAGTCCATTAAACAGGTCCACACCATCACCTTTCTGATGTTACACCCTTGCTGGGCCGCATACTTGTAGTATGTGCAGTTTTACAATGTGTGCATCCAGTCACATCTCTGTCCTCAATTAGACACAAATTAGAGAGTATAATTTGTCTGTAGTTTTATATCTCGTTTGGAATTCAAATTAGTCAGCATATTGTTGGGCAGCCTAATTAATAAAAACACATTCATAGACTTGTTTCACAATGTGCAGCATTTCTTCCGCTGAGGAACATCTCTTCATTGACTGAAAATGCTTAAACGATGGCAGAGAGTGGAGGGGGGGCGTACCACTGAGGGGAATAAAAACGCAGAGTTATTATTTCAGCCCTGCAGGGGAGACAGTTTGACACTACTTTGTTCTGTTCAATTTGACCATGCAATATAACATGTTCCCATCTGGGTGTAAACCATCTAAAAGATTATTGGAAGCTTGTATTTCATGCATCTCAAAAGTGGGGCTGTTTGACTACCCGAGGAGATGTGTATTCACCGCACAGCTGGATACTATAAAATGCTCGCAAATCTTATCAGACAGGAAATTTGGACAGTGTTCATCTAAAAATATTCTTACACGTGCATAAACATGGAGACTGTTTCATTGGGTCTGCAAACTAGGTTCATCACTTTATTGTTGTATTTTTTCCATCAAGTAAGCTAGAAAATAGATTTGGAGAATTCATATTGTTTTTGCATCAAAGCCAAAACAATGTGACAGACAGACAGACGGAAAGATAGACAGAAGAATCAGTGAACATATTATGCACCATTTTGTAGTTTATGGTTTTTATGGTTTAGGCCATCAGTGAGGCAGTGAGTAAATACCTGGATTGCTTTCCTCACTTTTCTAGAATATGGCCGCCTGCCTCGATCGAGAGAGTGAAATCCTTGGTGACAGCTGCTTTCCGCATCCCGCTCCATGTTGTAGAAATGTTACGCTCCGAGACGCATGGAGACAACTGACCCATTGTTGGTGTGGTAATTAAAGAGACCACAGCTGAAGACACCCAGCCACACAGCCAACGGGGTTTCCGCACACTATCAGATGTAAATCAATGAAAGGTCAACCCCTGGCACAGGCCTGTGATTGTACTCTTGGCCCTCAAATTAGGGCAAAGGCAGTGTGCTGGAAATAAGCAGCATTACAGAAGGAGATAAATTGCTCGCATTTTGACCACATCTACATAACAGGGAAAAAACAATAACAATAATTAGTGGGTTTTGTCCACTCAGAAGCCTGATTTTTTTTTTTTTTTCATACGAGCCGACTTGATCATGTATTCTGATCCATTCATTCCTCACTACAGTGAGATATTAAATGTATATTTATGCATACGCCATTGAAAGCTCCATTTATCTGAACAGAGCCTGGGGAGATTAGGAAATTACTTTTTGGGGGGTCTCTCCACCAAATGAAACCACCAGTTTCTATTGTTAAATTGAGTCTCTATACCTGTCACAAATAATGCAACCGTCTCACCCTACCAAAGGAAAAAACAAAACATCTTTTGAATTACTCACAAATGGTGGTGAGGAGGGACTTTTGCAAAGTCTTTACACCAGACGGTGTTTTCAAAAGCAACATTTTGAATGTCCCGCAAAAATGTTTGTGGTGACGAAAGATCCAAAATTTTAACATCTGCATTTTGGGAAATATCCCTCTTCTTATTTATATGTGGTTTATTTTTAAGTAGAAAGAAAAGGGCTACATGTTGTGTCAAAACAACATTTATTTTATCAGTAAACTAAGTATTCTATCCAGTCTAAATTATTTAGGTTTTGAACATTTGACATTTTGTTCCTTTTTGAAGAGCATATATTTATATATTCATTAATTCTTTTCAATTAGTCTTTGGACACTGATGGCCTTCAGCAACATTATAACTGTTGTTTTTTTCAGAGTGGCAACCATTCCATGAGCATCAAATTAATTTCCCTCGTGTCCCATGAGCCCAAAGCAGCTAGAAAACTAACAATTTGCCAGTAGCATGTAAAGGCAGGCTTAGTAACAATGTCAAGCACCACATTTATCAACCTCTGGGACTATTTGATGCATATCTTATTGATCTTTGAAAACAGACCCTGCTCACAAGATAATGTTCAGTGCAACTTCAAAAATGTCCTTTCTAATTAAAGTTGGTCTACAGTAAAGCCACATTCCAAAGGTAGCAATCTGATGGAGTGCTCATATTCACATCGAGCAGTGTTGGTTCGAGTTTTCTTAATGAGGTATTCACTAGATGCCAATCACCCTGCATACCTGGATCAGTCTTCTGAAACAGATTTGATATTTGATATACATATTTTTTTTTCCTCCTGAACATTTGGCATGTAATTAAGGAACTGCTCAAAACATGCACACGAGTATTTTCTCTATACGCGGAATGTGTTTAGAGAAGTGTCACTTAAACTGCTGCATATACTACATACAAGAAAGGCACTCAGTCAGTGGAATGATGTTTCAACTAAAGTGAAGACTTAAGGTGTGCAAATAACAGTTTAGAAAATTGTTAATTTGCCTACATTTTGCACAAATATAAACATAAAAGTCAATTACTGCTAGGTGGTCTTTGAATGGTGAAACGTGTTTAAAAAAATGCAAAACCATAATTCTAATTTTTGTCTTTTCTGCGGGACAGTTTGATTTTTTTTTTGAATGACGACGTTAAAACGAAAGAAATACATTTACTATTTTGATTCACATCAAAATGTAATGGATGATGCTCAGCATATAAAACAATTTACATAAATTCCATGGAAATAAAAATGTTTATTGCGTTATTTAGCGATACCTCTGCCAAGTGCTTGAGTGGACTACATCTGATGGATTTGTTTTCTGCCAGTCATGAGGGCATCACTGCCTTGAGCATGTCCAAAATGTGGGAGACTTACGCTACACATCGCAATACATATCTGTTTACATGAAATCCATCTAAATTCTGGAATGAAGAGGCGGCATGATTTAATTATACAGTTTGTCTCCATCTGTTAAATTTGGTGTCACTGAGATGTTGAGCTAAAAAAAAAAAAAACATTTCCTCAACAGTGAATTATCACAACCATATTTTATTTTTCAGTCACTGGAAAATTCAACGTTCATGGTATTCACACTATATTAGAGTAAATGACGGCAACATGTCATGGTGGCATTAGGTTTAACATTTATTTGGGCATGAAATCTGATGATAACATTTTTTTTTCCGTCTTAAAATGAGCATTGGACGCAAAAGGTGAAATCCACAAAATGTAAAGCATAGTGGATGTCTCCATTGAGTTTCATTAATTGGCTGACTAACTTGGGAAGGTGTGACGAGTTCTGAGCCACCTGCAAATGTGTGAAACAATCACTGCTGGATTAATGACAATGTTGACTGATGAAAATAGGAGAAAAGTGCAAGGCTGATCTCACCACATAAGCCTTCGAAAATATGTCAGGTTTAACCCTGTACTTTCTGAAGAGCAATTGTGCACCTCAAGCACGATAATCATACTGCCAAGAAAATATCACATTCTGCTTTAATGATAGTCCACATCAGACCAAAATGAATCTCAGTGGACCTGATTAAGAGACTGATAATTACTCATTGCCAGTTCACCTTGAGATCCCAAACTAATATTCTGTCTTCATCAATGACGTTGCTATTGTAATGAGGTATGTCGGCCTACACACTTCATTATTTCTAATTTGCCTGTCAGTCGTAGGGAAATATCTGCTCCAGCAATATGCCTTTAAATTGTAACACAACCTTTTGTGCAGTCAATTGACATTACAATGCTCCAACTAAAAAAACAATTATTTTTTTACCCTCTGATTTTCAGACAAGAAGCACACTTAAGGGCAGTCCATACGCCGACTGACCCTCTTTGCTAAACAGAATAAATAACAGCAAGCCCACGCAACAATCACTCAACACAACAGTCTGTGTTGAGAGAAGAGTTCTACACTCAAACACATGACCTTCTTTTTCCCAAAATGCAAATTTGTGTTAAATCCGTAGCCATTTCGCGGAAAGAAAATAAGACTATAGCCAAGTGAACTGTTTTTAAGTGTTTATCAAGCTCGGCACTTCTCTCAATGATAAATCTGTATTGGGAATTGATTGCATAAGACTGTTGTGCAGCAGTCAGGGTTGGGGGCGGTACAGGATAACCAGACTGACCTCAGAGGACTGCCTGTCATCACATGTGGACTTATGTCCCACTGATGGTTTAACAGCAATAGCAGACTAAAGACCTTCAGTCATAGGGGACGACGACGTGACACAGTTTAAAAAAATAAAATGAAATACAAACTTACCTGGCGGTTGTTATAAACTTAAAAAGTGCCTTTCGAAGGAAAGTGTGTTATCATTTGCAAGATTAAATAAAAACAACTGTTGCTGTGTCAGCACAATGAAAACAACAAGAGTGGACCACATTTAAGTGTCAAGATAACAAAACAATTTTTCTGACAAGTTAGTTTGGTGAGCGCGCATACGGTCATCAGGACAAAGATCATTTGAGGGCGTGTGTCTTGGTCTGCTTTGGAATGAGGCTGCTGTACCAGAGCGATTGATTAATCAACAACAAAACTGAAATGTATTGGTTCTTAATTATTTAAAGTTGAACTAAAAGCTTTCGATTTCTCTTGTCCATCATTAAAGCAAACTGATTTATCTTTTATATTATTCGTATTTATTCAAATCAATTGGAGGATTTTTAAATGCACTTTAATGCAACAAAATCGGATTATTCGATTAATCAATAGAATAATCAATAGAATAACTGATTCTAAAAATATTCGACTTCATACCTATTCTTAAAATAGCAACACAATCAATACAAACAACCTGGTAGATTGCAGGCCATTTGGTTCTACATAAAATGAATCTTCCAATGTGTTATTAATTGAAACACTTTGGTGCCTAACCCTCGAAGCGTTGGCCACCCACCTAAACGCTACATCACATAACGGAAATTTAACCAGGGTAGGATGATGAATAGGCAGAAATGTTGCTTCTCATACCTGCCACACTGTAGCTCATCTTTCTTCCTACTACTCAGGGCCCAATTTAATAACGTAAAATACATTCATCCAACTAGGAACCTACTGTGCAGCCTGATGGTAGATACATATGTAAACACCTGGAGTAATTACCTTCTGGAGCAGATTATTTATGAAATGCATTAAAATGAAAGAATCATTGCTCAGGATTATGAGCATTTTTTTTTTAACTCTCTCACCCCAAGCAAACCAGGCATGTACTTGGAAATATTAAACAGTATTGCATTTCTGTGATTCCTTTCATAGTATAAAGTAAAACGCTTATTGTGTGAAGGCAAATGTTCTATTCTGAAATTCGCACCACATTTTCCAAAATTTCATTTTCCCTTCTACATTTTTTAACTAGTTCAACCTGTTCCAACTTTAAACATCATTCTGCAGCATTCCTCGAGTATTTATTCAGCTTCTTCGCCTTCACACGCAATTTCTCCAGGAATTGCAATTTCTAGCTTTTTTTACAATAATAAAATAAAGTACTTGACAGCTCTGCAGGTGCTGCAATGAGAATTTAATTTCCACAGCACTCCATTGTTGAGTGTTCAGAAAGACTGATTGAACCAAAACCTTTTAGAGATAAGACATCTCTGTGACATAAATTAAAGAACTAGCCCTGTCTTAAAAGTTGATGCTGAAAGAATGACAATGAAAAATACAAACATTAAAAAACAGGGATTTTATAACCTTTGAATTATCTGCTTTTTCAGACCACAATACATAAAATGGGAGGAAGTCAGACTATTTGAGTGAACGTGCTGTATTCAATTTTAACAGCAAATTAATGGATTATATAAAATGTAAAATTCCCACAAATCATCTTTCAGTACAGTGAGAATGATTTGATTTCAAGTCTCTGGCAATATTAATGTGATACGTGGTCATGTGACAGAAACAAATGAAAGAAAGATAAAAACATTTTGTGGACCTTTAAAAACGATTTCTAAGAACCCTACCCTTGCATACATTTACTGAAATTGAGCTGTCGTAGAAATATGCGGTTAGAGATCACACTCATAATAAACAAGTTGTTCACAAATGAACCATGAGTAATTTTGGAGTAAAAGCTTCAACATAACTGAAGCTGCGATGCTTTGAGAGAGCCAAGACAAATAAGACCCAAGCAGCAGTTTCACTTAAAGCCATGACTGCATGCATCACAAAGCACAGCCATGGTTCAGAAAATGTCACTCATGTTGAAGTTGATTGAATCCTGGCAAGACTTGCGTTTTTTTTTTTTTTTTTTTGTCAGGACTATGCTTTTTTTTTTTTTACTTTTTGTCATTTTGGTTAAATCTGTCATTACAGCACATGAAGAAAATTATCTTTGAAAAAAATCATCCTTTTCTGGCCCCATCTGGTAATTCTATTTAGATTTTTAAGACTGTCTCACATAGGGTTGTTTATAATGCCTGTCACAATGGAGGTAGGGAGAGATGGGTGAAGTGAGTCTGTATTTAAATATTGCTAGTGGTTTTAAAACTGCTAAAGTTAAATTCTACGAACATACATGAAGCTAGAAAATGTACAACACGCAATGCGAACATGCACAATCCACTCAGGACTGAAGTCCAAACCTTAAAACAATAATAATTGGTCACTATGGTGACCAGCACATAATATCTAAAATTATCATATTTGTTTCAAAAGTGCCTTTCAATGTATTCAAGGTCAATTTCCCTTACAGTCTTGTTTTGTTAAACATCTCACGTTCACCTATTTGAGTTTGTACGAGTTGGAGCTCTTGCATTACAATCACAATGTCTGTGGACTTGCAAAAAATACTTGATAATTACTCATATTCCATCTTCATCAATGATCTCACACAACATTGGAATCACACGGTGATTTTAATGAGCTGTGTCTTTATCATACATAATTCACCCCTCATTTATAGTGAAGTATTTTCTCCAGGAATACCCCTTGAACTGGCAGTACAACGTTTTGCACAGTTGACTGACATTACCATGCTCAAACTAAAAAGAAACACATTTTCCCCCTCTGCTTTTCAGACACTAGAAACACACTTAAGGGCAGTCCTTACACCTGACTCCTCCTCACTAAACAGAATAAATTACAGCGAGCCCACGCAACAATCACTCAACACAACAATCAGTGTCAACAGAGTTATACTCTCAAACAAATGACCTTCTTTGGCTCAGAATGCAAATTGTTTGTGCATCACATCCGGGAAATATAAATCACAGAGAAGAAAAAAAAGAGTTTTTGTGTATGAAATTCAGAGCTTCTACATCTGTTTATTATGAGTTGATTGTTTAAACTGTCCACCATCCGAGTTTAGGGTAAGGATGGGATAACCAGATTGACTTCAGAGGACTGTCTGTCGTCACATGTGGACTTTATGCTCCACTAATATTCTAAAGACATTTTTGAATGGAAACCCCATATCATTTCTAAGTCTAAAATGAAAATGTCTGTCAGTAAAAACAAAAAGTGTTTCGGTCAGGCAATGTAAAGGAGGAGTGACTGAAAGCATACAACTGTGTGGTGGTCAAGCAGTGGCCATGTTTTGGGATTAAAAAGACTTGGTTCTCAGGTATAGCTGGGTGTCATCCACGCCTTAGTGGAAATGGATATTTGCTACAGAATATACTATATGTCCAAGAGAGGCAGAGGGCAGATGATAAACTTGAGGGGTCCAAGTATAAAGCCTTGAAGAACACCGGGAAAAAAAGCAATTGCCGTACTCAAGATATCTTAAATGTGTATGTCCAGAATGATACAATTAAGAAACTGTATTTATATTGTTTTTCAGGTAATGCAATATTAGGAATGACAGTCAAAACAGATTTGATTCAAACAGTGCATGTTGAGTTAAAAAAACAACAACTGCTGGTTTGGTACGGAACATTCAAAATTTCTAATTGCTGTAATAATCAAATTAATTGACCAATGTATTTATTTCATTAAATAATAATGAAAAAGTAGTCCAACGATATGTCTGGGGTTTCAAAGTCACCTTTCCCAGTAAGGTCAGCCATTCCAGCACTGAAAAGGGTGACATGCTTGCTTGGACTGTGCATTTATTATCCTGGTGTTGCCATGCATGCTCCAGCAGGTGACAGCTATCGTCAGATGTGACAACGTACAGTGTTATACCCCAGTCCCCCGCCCAATCATGAGAGGATGATGTGTTTGAATTATTGATACGTTTTCAAGGCTGAGTGCACCAGGCTTTTTATGTTGCTCTGAATGCAATGTAAAGAGTGTCTAAGAAAAGGAAAACATTCAAGGAAAAAACATGCTCTTAAAAAACGTATTAAAATACGGGATGCATTTATTTGGTCTCATTCAGAATGTTTGATTTCATTTCAAATGAATGATGGTTGAACATTACATGAGCATTAAACATTTTACTTATACAATGTATAGATAGTGATACTATATATGTAGAACCTTGTAAACCGAGGAATTAATTAATGGTTATTATTTAAAAAAGTTTGACTAACAACATCAAAGTATCAAGGTTCACATTAAACTAGGTTTTTATTGAATGGTTTCAAATCTTGTCGTGCAAGATCTCACATTTAGGTAATTATGTTTCACATTTTAGATCCAGTCATCACTTCTTCCTCACCACTTGCAAACATGCCTCCAGGCAAGAAGCCATTTAGAAACAAATACCCTGCCGGAAAAAAAAAAATGTTTGATCATGTTTAAACTTAGCCCTGAAAGTCACTTTTTGTACTGAACTCACAGCAGCATTCTCCAAAGTTCCGAGCGTAATGTGTCTGTGTTGTCAGCCATATTAACAAAGTGAACACACCATTAAACAATGTCATTAAGCACCGACTCATGCTAATGTCTTCCTTTAACTATCAATTGATGCTTAACTTACTGGTCTGAAAGGGAAATCTGTTTTCTGGATTATTAGTCCAAAATAGAAAGTCACCAAGCACTCTGAATGTTACAGTGGTGCTTGAGCGGGAGGGACACTGTAGTTAAATTGAATTGAAATTATTCAAACGGCAAGGATGAGCAGCGTCGAACTTCTTGGGACTGTTTTTATTGATGTGTTTTGAGCGGTAAGCATTAAGTCAATGGGTCGGCTGTCGCTTTTACAGTGTGGTCTGTGTGCAATATCTCATTTAACATGGCAATATAAATGCTAATAAGAAAAGGAATACATTTTAAATTTACCTACAGTACAATGTTACTTCACGGGGTGCATTGTAAAAGTGTGACAAATTGAGTTAATCTAAACATTTTTTTCTTGCATTTGTGATTTTATTAGTTGTGTGTGTGGCCTTCAATACAAAAATAGTTTTGTAATTTTGAATGGGCAAATTTCCTGAGATTGACCATTTCACGTTTTAGCACTTAGTTTATTTTACAATGAGGCTTGGCATCTATATAATATGACCTCAAGACAATATCACAGTATTAATTTACTTTTACTTCTTTTTTTAATTCCACTCTGATGATGGAAGGACAGAACAATTAAAGAGGGGCTCGAATTCACTTGGCATACATGTAATCTTGTGACACTTGTTCTGTGGAGAGACTGATCAGCTTTTCGCCCACAGGCCCAAAACAGATGGCTTGGCTATCTTGCCTAACATGGTCTAGAATGAGAAATCCATCTTTCACTTTATTTGTTTCTTACTTGCATGCAAACGGAATCATTAGAAACTTGGCTGGGTGGTAAGGTTATTTGTCAAAGAATTAGAATTGTGATTGTGTGTATTTTTTTCACTCAGATGTTTGATGATATAAATATATATTTTTAACACTATCAAGTTAGCATGGCTGTCTTGAACACAAATTAGTTTTTTAATTAATTGAATACTTTGTACACTGAAAACATATATAGAATATTTATAAGTAGAAGATACCAAAATGAAATAACATTACTTATTTCATTGAGTGTTTGAGGGCAGAAGTTCTCACAGCAATGGTGTGCTAAATATGTTGCGGTGTGAAACAAATTAAAGCTGTAGAATATGAAACTAGCACACATCACAGAGAAGGAATTTCTTAAACATTACAAAGTACATTGAATTTATTTGTGATATAAGGCTTCAATAAGAATTAACAAATATTAAAAATAAAAAAATAATTTCATTTGGTGGATGTATTTTTAGTCATCCACAACAACAAAAATATTCCATATGTATATGTTTTATAGTATAAAAATATTCCATATATATATTCCAACTGGCACACTGTCAATGTGTATATGATGATATTTGGAACGGCAAATCCAATTTTCTGCGACACATCACGACTTCTCTAGGATGATGTAAGTAGGGGAATATACACAACAAAAATGTACTGCAATATGTGGTGCCTAAATTTTTCCCATAAAGACAACTAAACATTTCTGTGTGTGTATGGAGGGGGTAGTTTTGATTGTGAAATGTAGATGTAGATGCTATAAGTAGATACGATATGTCCCGCTATTCCCACAATATTCTGACCTGTATTATTGCAATACGAGTTGTATGGTGTGTAATTAAGTCTCCATCCAGTTGTTTTTAAAAACAATACTTTGAGCTGCAACGGAGTACATGAATTCCTGAAGCAAACTGTTACAATATGTTGTCAGTGAAATCACAGACAGACCTTTTACAGAGCCAAAAGCCACACAAGTGGCTTTAAGAAAGATTTACGAGGTTTAACATCCTTGATTACAAGTCAAACAGCAAATCTGGAGCCATTCCTCTTTAAACAAATCCACCGTTCAGCGTTGGTCTCACCCAAATATACACTCACATGATACACTAGCAGTTAAGCAGTTAACCCCATTTATTACAGTACTTTGACGGCTGCATTGCATTTATCATGCAAAGATGCAGCTATTAGGAAAATGGAGAACTGGGCAAAAATATATTCCTCCCCAAAGCCAAAAGCCCATGAGCAACATTATGCAGCTATTACAAGCACAAATAGGAGTCTAGCTTCATGGAATCTCAAAGACCGGGCAGTATGTGACAGGTGGGCAGATGGGCAGTGGATAAAGTCTTTTATTTCCATCTATGAGCAGCTCCAAACCTTGGATAATAGGAGCCAATTCGGTTCAGCCCATAAAGAGGTTTATCAGTTGCTGTCAGCGTGGCCTGCAGGGGTGAGGCGCCAAATAACAAGGTAGAGAAAAAGAAAAGTGGTAGGAATCCAGTTCCCTAACCTGCTTCCCCTCAGCCAATGGCCATCTGCATTTTTCAAAAACTCTCATTTCTGCTTGTGACTCCAGGTAGGAGATTAGAAACAGTTGAAAGTCAAGTTGGAGCAGTATTAGAGCGAGATATCGAAGTCATGTGACATGATGCACATCTCGGTAAAAATTGCTAAATTGTCAAGCGTATGCTGCCTGGTGATAGAGTGCGTCACACGCTGCTGGGTGTAGTGTAGCTTTGCAATGTGCTGTATGAAGAAAAACTAAATCCCACTCTTCACCATCAATCACTTCTGCTAAAAAAATAAAAATATAGTTTATTGCATTTACACATTAATATCCAGGCCTGTATATCCTGTGAATGCAAATATTAAAATTGAATAAAATAGCCTATATTTGACATGTATTTTTTGTATTTCTAATTCCTATCCCTGATATCCAAACAATTTTGACGAAGTCCATCTTTTTTAATTTGAAAATGATTCCGGTAAATTCTAACATAACCTCGACAGAATTCTAATCACCTGCACATTTGTAAAATCAGAAATTTGGAGTGTAATTGTGGATATTTATTTAGGATCAAAATTACATTGTTTTTAAAATTAATCACTTCAACACATCTTACATTGTAACGTTACATTTTCATGTTTTGTTTTTGGCTAAAAATAACCTAATTAGAAATGCTTACCTCAAAGTTGAACTCAAAATTATTTGATTTGATTCATTATTGGATTTATTTTGCTGTTGAAGGCCTACAATAACGAAAGTACTGTAATAAAAAAAACATCTAATTTTCTTTTGAAACACTGGGGGAGCTGTTAGAAAAAAATATTCCTTACTATTCTGCATGCACCATTTACTGGTCACCCCCCTATTTTTTTTTTTTTTTTAAATTATAGAAACAGAGACCTTTTGTTTAGGTACATTTGAATTCAGCTGACATTTGAAGAAGCATTTGAGTGCCACGGTTCTCAGCCATCGAGAACCTGCCCTGCAACCTAGTGGCCAAAATAATTTTCCATACATGAAGTAAAAGAATGGAATGTAGAAGCAAGTAATAATAATAATGATAATAACGGGAACGAGTAGAATATATTTTAGATGATTACATTCATAGCAATTATGAACGCACCTTCCCAATAAATTACTTTTTATTTTTTCAAATGCACCAATAACAATTAGGTCTTTTGTGCATTTTGGTTTGTGTTTTTTTTTGGGGAGAGTCGTGGAGGCTTGTGAGAGCTCCTCCACAGAGTTTGCCTTATGCTTGCCGGAATAAATTGGTACCATATGGTGTGATGACAGGATCACTCAATCTTCTGTGTACCTGAACACCACATTAATCATTTTTGGGGGGATATTCTTTCCCTTTCATCACACAGGAATTTCCAAATGGCCCCCCTCCCTTCTTTATTTCTCTCACACATGTAGTGAATTTACATACACAGCCTCCACTCTGCCCTTGTTAGCGACCGGAGCATTTGACCGGGTTCAAGGCGGAGCAAAACAAAATGTTAGGTTAGGTGTCAGGTGAGACTTCCGTCCTGCTCAACATGCTGACTTACTTTTCCTTTTAATTTGTTTAAGAACCAGGAACACTTTTCAGGGTTAATGTTAAATGAACACTGGCATAGGGAAAATAAAGTATGATTGTTGAGGGTCCAAAACCCAAGTAATGATTATATGAATTTTGTACTCATAAAAATCAGTGCTATAATCAAATATAATTTAAAAGATAGTGCTAAAATGTTAAATAATTATATTGCCACCTACCTTCAATTTAGGGCTAAGCATTAGTTCCACAACTATAAGTATTGGCATAAGCTCCTTCCTCCAAATCAGACTAAAGTGAGTTTGTGGATGGAAAAAGGTAGACAGTGTTAAAAAAAAAAAAAAAAAGTTTAAGTGGCCAATGGCTAACCAAAATAAAGAATAATAGAACAAAGGATTGAGGAAAAGAGAGGGAGAGAGAGAGAGAAAGTGGTCTTTCTAGCAATGTCCGCTTGATGAATCAGACATGTCTTATTTGTTGGCTGCACTGTTGGGGAATTTGCATTGATTATTGTAGCCCTCAACAGATACATTTAATCAATGTGGCACAGCGCAGCCAGAAAAGTGTGAGAAAATGTGGGAGGTACACGGTGGAGCTGTAACCTTGGCCAGAGCAGAGGAGCCACAGCTCCCCCTTCATGCCAAACAGATGAGATCAGGACCCAAACCGACTTTTGAGGACAGCACAATCTCTCATTTTCCTCACTTGAAAAAAAAAAAAAAAAAAAAAGGGAGGGGGCAGAAAAAAAAATACAATCCCCTCCTAACACCAGTAATAACATTTCTATGGGCTAATGTGTCTTCATTAAACTGTGTGTCTGCCCAGCTGTTAGTTTTCTCAGCCTGTTTATTACGGACAGTATGTTACTTTAGATTTTACACTTTTGTATCAGCTTTTATCGGTTGAATATATTTTTTCCATTGGGAGCACCTGAAGCATATTTTTATAGTCTATTTATTTATTCATAAACACACACAGTTATAAAGTTATTTTGCATCATTTTAAGAGTACCATTAAATTTAAGACAAATTGCTTAAACTTGATTTATGATTGGATTACATGAACATGTTGAATATTAACATATTTTGGAGTGAAGTCATACAGTTTTAAATTGGTTTACCGTCATAATTTCCACAGTGATGGCCAAGCTGGAATAAAATAAAAATAAAAAATCTAATAAAAGTTTTGTAAATTGCATAATTACTAATTTTTCTTTTGATAAACCTTTCCAATTTGTCTACATCACGATAACTTAAGTGGTGAAACACCATTTTTATTCAAAACATAGCCACTGAAAAGATAGCAAAAATGTATAATTCATAACTGCGAGTCATTTTGTGTTGTCCCCACATATCAGTCATAAACTCTACATAATAGTTATCATACAAACAATGCTAAAAAAATATAAGATAATTTGTTTTTAATATTCACACTCAACACACACAATCACATTCAAATGACTGTTCCCTCTTCCTTCATATGAATTTCTCTGTCATCTTCCACCTCTCACATTGAGACTAAAGTGTTTTTTTTTTCCACACTGCTTGCCAAGAACGGGTCGGAAGCATCACCTTACCACCAATTCTTCCGCGACTAGTAAAATAGTATACACAATGAAGCTGGAAGTGGCGATGGCACGGTTACGGGGCAAATGTGATACAAGGGCGGTACAAGAGGACCCCCTCAATGGGGATTGGTGCTAAGAGTAACAAATGGTTTGTGTTGGACAATTGAACGTTCCGTATACACCGGGAACGTATTGTTAAATTAACCGTCATCAGTGGGGTGTTAAGTAGCCCTACCTCACACTGAATTTCAATGTACAGTATATACACCTACCCGTACATAATAACAAGCTTAGTGTGCAAATGAGGCCCGATCTGAACTACAACAGATCAGTCGCGCTGTCATAAGCGACATTAAAAGCAGCAAAGAATTACAAAGTTCGCTCACTGCAAAGAGGAACCTTTCGATATCTCCTGACTGTTTCTCTTTTCTCTGAAAGGCATATCTCAGGACTGACTAAAGTGTACATCCGTCTCTCCCCTAGGGTACGGTGGCAGTCGTGCAGAAAAAAGTGAACTGCCGAGGACCCCACTGTTTAGCAAACACTCTGACTGAGGGGAGGAATTAATTATTCAGAGCCAAGGACCAAGGCAACCCCATTTGATTGCACAAAAGAAAGGTCAGGCCATTCCATAGGAGGAACCACCCGGTCCTGCACCGTGTCGGCTGAAGGGATGCGTACAGTGTGTGAGGCTAGAAGGAGTTCACAGCTCAATTAAGAGGAAACAGAGGTTTTAGGGTGGATGGATTCCAAAGATGTGTATATAGTAAAGTCAATATGATGTCACTGGAAAATGCGCACAATGTTTGGAAGGAATGACGAGCAGCTAAGATGACGGTAAGTGATCGTCTAAAAAAAAAAAAAAAAAAAAAGGCACACTATCAATTCAAAGTATTACAGAGATTCCGAAAGCAATTATCAAATTATGTATATTGGGCTAACTATTTTTTGTTGTTCGCATGCAAAGCTCATACAAAGTATCATAGTTTGAGTCTAAATAGACAACATTATTTGTGCAAATGCAAAATGTGTTCCTTGACAGCTTGGACACACTTTGGGATGGCTCTTCATTCTCTAGATGTAATCCTAACCCTATCAAATTTCACTATGTGAGGCCAAAGCTTTCATCAAGCCTTGGTAAGAATGCCTGATTTTCATCAAGTAGGCCTCGCTCCCAATACAGAGACCGCTGCTGTCTACTTCACAGAGCAGATCATGAGCACTGCACATTTACTGTACGGTCAAATCCCGACATAGGGTCTCCTGGGTTACTGGCTTAATCTGCAGTTAAAGGAGAATGCCGCAGAGGCCTCGTGCCATTGTTGCCTATTACTTGAGGTCGTAATCGCTAAAAATTGCAAACCAGCAGCAGCTGCAGAATAAACAGAAGGAGAAAATTCTACTACTGTGCAACAGGGGGTGCTTCATCACCCGATTGGTGTGAGCGTGTATCTGTGTAGGCAACACATTTCTATTGGTTTTTCCCAAAGCTATGTCAGCCAATCAGTGATGAAGAAGCTCATCCATTCCATGGAAACCAGGCTTGCACCAGTAACGGGTTCCCAAACAACTTCACTGAGCTCCAGTTTTCCCCAGTAACCCAGGATGATTCCTCAGTAATGCTAGAAGGTAAGGAAGTAAAATGGCAACGTAAAAAGAGGAAAAAAAAAATTATATATATTATTAATTATATATATATATATATATATATATATATATATATATATATATATATATATATATATATATATATATATATATATATATATACATACAACTGTGAACATTTTCAAGGTGTTCCCCCCTCAGAATTTTTCCTGTATATTCATCAGCTCTGTTACAATCCCCAAGAAAAATCTCTGCCGTGTAAAAAAGTTGCACACAGCCCTGATTGTCAAACACTTTGGTGCTATTTCAACGTTACTTCTCTTATTCTGAGAGGCAAAACAGCATCATATTCCCATTAATACCACATGTGAAAATCTCTAGAGCAATAAACTGGCTCTGAGAGCACTCATCAAACATTAATTTGTCCTCGGGCTCTCTGGGGCCACAAAGAGTAAAAAAACCTCCTCACCAAATCTCGAATCAGGCCAGATTGTAGTGTGTTTTAAGTTCAAGCAAAGGACTGGAGGACTTATTGACAGGTGGTTGGGGCCAGTGGTAACATCCATCCAGTCTCAACTGTAGGTTTTGGTTATGCTTTTAAAAAGCTTTACATAGTTTTGAGATTATGTAAACACAATGGGAACAACACATTTTCATTGCACACATTTAGACAAAAAGTCAATGTTGAAAGCAAGTGTAAACCTGTTCTGGCAGCAAAGACTTAAGAATGTGTGAATCCTTTCTGGTTATGTGGGTTTAAGTGTTTTCTTCCCAAGGCATATGAAAATCAAGGGCGCGATCTAAGATGACAGGACAGAGACCAGTCTGACGAACGACGTGTATCATCGCGACAAAGCCACAAACAAAACAGCCGGGTTCAGCTTGTGATTCATTGCCAAATGGATGTGACGGTTCTCCCCAACATAGATGAGTGAACCAATAGAGCCTCACTGAGTCTGTAGAGCAGCAATGAAAAATTAATTCAGACACAGAAAAAAATTAAGTGCTTCTGAAAGCGTGTGTTGTCTGTCCCTCGAGGTTGCTCTCTCGCCATTGAGGTCCGCTTTAAATGTGTCTATTCTGAGTGGAAGCCGGCAGCTTGTAATGTGACCTAAGTAACTGCCTGCCGACTGATAGTGTAAGCCTTCGCCCCGCCATATGTTTTCCCACTGACACGTCACAACGCAGTGGATTCAAGTAAATGTTTAGAATGCAAACGAAATGTGGCGTGAGAGTCTTCCTATGAGGAAGGTGCGACACTGTCCTCTGTGAAAAAAGCACCCCATATAGAACGCCAGGTTAGGCACGACTGTCACAACAGCAACTTCAAGGATGCAGTGTAAGAGGATATAGCAAGGACCGATCGAACCACATGAATTGACTTGAAACTTCTGAGCTTGCTGAAATAATGCCAGATAACCTTACTCGGCTTGAGTAATACGCAATACACATGTTAGCAACATTTCCATTTCCATTGAAATAATCCAATGAGGTTATGTGCTTATGTAGGCTCTTAAAAGCTGAAAGGAGAAACCCAGCTAGAAAATCCCTTCTTGATCCAGTCAGTACCACAGTCAAACTCATTCAATCATTGATTACCACAGGTAACAAATGTTTAAACCTGAGAGCCTGACACCTGAATAGTTTAATTTCCCGTTGAAACCTGTCCTATAAAGAGATAGAGAAAGCTCGACTCGCAGGTAGTACTAATCTGCGTTGACTGTATTGTTGCAGAAGCAAAGCAGGTGGCCAGGTTGATGACAACCAACAGACAGCATTGTTGGCCTAATTTCTTCATGTCAGACAACACCATATGGCTTCTCTGCTCTTTGTGCCTGTTTAGAGGCTGCATCCACACAAGATTCATAGTCTTTACAATTAATTAAAAAGGATGGCGGAAACTGGATGAACTTCTTTACGTATACTATGAAAGCCATACAATTAAGATGGAATAGAAATTCCTGAGGTATTTTTATTTAATGTGGCATGATGTCCTTGAAAAAATCCAGCTATCTTTCTTTCATTATCACACTGCTGAAGTTACACCGTTCTCCATTACAGAAATGGTATTGAATTTAATTTTATGGGAATTTCAACTCCGTTAATTAATACTCTGCTGTCGTTGGCAACAGTCACCAATGTGAAATAAATACAGAATTCCAAATGGTAAAAAAAAGCTTAAAAAATCCTGGCAAATGATTATTTCCAAAAAAGCATCTCGAAAGGGTTTCTTGACAGCTCTGCCTGCACATAGGTATAAAAAAAATAAAAAAAAGTGCCTCAAAGAGTTACCAGTAGAATATTTATTCATAGGCATGTGAATGGAGACAGTGATTGCTGACACGGAGTCTCTCACAGCTGAAGTGGTGACAGGTAACAGGGTAAACTATACGTGTTGCAGAGACGGGCCAATCCCTGATGTGGCAGCAATGAGGATGTATGATGCCCAATGGCTTGTTTGTAGCACACAAACCAGAACATATCCTCTCCTACAATTCATGTTGGTGAACATAAGCTTGTACGTTTTCTTCAAATGTATGTTGGCGGATTTGGAGCATTTAAACAATGGAAAAAGTGACTGGGAGTCTCCCAGCTAATCCTTTTAATTTGAATTCAATTATTGTCAGAAACACCAGGAGTCTTCCCAAGTGTCGTCTTAGGACAGAAATAAGAGGACAAGAGTAGAAGGTTTCCAGAGTGAGAGTGGTGAGGGGTCTCTCTAGTCATCCCCCCCATGGGTTCTCTGTAGGATCTTGTAGCCGGGGTTGAATTAAGCAGAAAATGGGTTTGTGCAGCCCACAATGGCGCATAGATAAGAAGACGGACACGTATTGAAAATGCCCTGCAGAGGCGGTTTCGGAGAAATGCCGTGTTTCGGTTTGACTGGAATGCCTCGCTTTTAATGGCCCACTAGTGGGGGTCAACCACCAAGTGACAAAACAATATCACAACATTTGCATGGCAGCATCCGTACAAATACGCAAGTTGTCAGGCATAGCAAGCTCAGCCTTTTCAACTTGACAGCAATCCCTTTAGGTGCGAGACGATGAAGGTTCAGCGGTGCAGGGGACGGCGAGAGATTTGGCGGTGGAGGAACGGTGAGAGTGCGGAAGTTGCATGCAGTGAGGTGTGTGTCAGGGCACGAGAGACAAAGCAACGATTACACACAATGAGGAGAGCAGAGTGCACGCTGACACTAATGCAGTCCGAGGGGAGACACGAGACAGAGCGCTTGTGACAACTGTGCGAGGCCGTCACACTGCTGACAGACACCATTATGGGTAACAAATAGAGCAAAATACTGTCTTTTTTTTTTAAACACTGCAGATATTTCTGGTTCGAATGAATGAACCCCGAAAATAAAGAGTAAAGGGAAAGAAAGTCAATAACAAAACAGTTGACTCTTTCAACTTGCATATTTTTAAAATAGAAGTTATTTACGGGTTAACCTATTTTTTTTTGTACATTGGAAAATTCATTTACACTACTATAACACTGCATAAAAGTATTAATCATCTTAAAGATTTAAAAAAAAAAAATCATTATTTACAGCTCCAGTGGCCAAAATTGTGTTTAAAGAGATTTTTGTTTCAATGTAAATTACTTTAAAGTCCTCAAGATGTAACATGCAACGACTTTCTTATTGTCATGTTTTTTTAATTGTTTGTAATAATATAAATGATGAAGCAGAATATTGATTATTGAGTTTGGGTACGAACATTTAAATGTACCAGTTGTTACTGCAGATGGCTCAAATGGTTGACAGTTGGTCTTGAAACTATTTAAAATATTAAATTTGACAATAATATGTCTTTTTATGTGAATATGTTTACGTTTTTCAAGGTCAACTTATCACGCATGGAAATTTTAAATAAGCCGAGTGATTTTACATCCAGGTCAAAACTTTTTCTTTTTTTTCTTATGTTCTTGCATTTTATGGTATATTTGGAATTTTAGTAATATCATATTAATTCTTTACTGTGCTTTTAAATGTCTAACTTGTAAATGCTTTTTAACATTGTACTTTTTAATACATATGTGAAACAAATCGTGGTTGAAATGCACTACTATACATAAATTAAGCTCACTGCCCTTGCTTTTAAAGATTTAAACATTGTAAATCAATTTCAGGTGATAATAAAATATAAATCATATAAGAAATTTGTGCACTCAAATAAAATGCAACTTTGAGCCATTTGCTCATCAAGTCAGGATATGTTTACAACTTAACACATTTGACTGGGAAGCCATCAGGCTGTTGCACCATCATGAAGTTTGACAGCACATTATACATGCGCAGGGGAACGCTTGTATTGGTTTTACCGTGTCTACCTGTAAGACTTCCTCAGGGGCAACCTCCATCTCTTTTCGACAGATGGGGATCCTGATGTGTTCCTGACTGCATCTCACTTAAGGGATGTGCTTAGGCACACGTTTGTTAAAGCAACACCTGCCGACAACTCTCCAGGTGTGAAATATTTAGGTCCTTCTCTGCAATGCTCATCATCATATGAAACACTTTTGTTGTCTTTCTTATATCAAGTAACACAGCAAACAGACCCCAGAAACACTATCTTAGGGGTCAAAAAGTGGCTTTGACTGTGCATACAGGAAAAAAATATGGGGACTGTTATTTATGTCCCCCAAATACTGGCAAAGCATCTAACTCAATTTTAATTGATTGCCTAAAATATTTAATGAGCATATTTGCAGTTTGGCAGGCCGTTTTGGAATTGCCCAAAATTCCCGATGGTCATTACGCCCGCACGTTAATTTATTACATAAGGAAACATTTTAAGAGGGAGGGAAACAAAACAAACAAGACTCTATTCCAGGTCCCACAAAAAGAATTATCCGGGTATGTAAGACAGATACTGCATGTGTAGAAAATTGTTCTGCTACAAATAAGTACAAAAAATAATGATGACTTGAATCTTGAAACTGACAAGCTAAGGAGCTTTTGGGAGAAGCTTTGGAGACAAAACTGGAGCTTTTTGGGTACACGCATAAGCTCTATGTTTATCCATCCATTTTCTGTACTGTTTTTCCTCACTTGGGTCATGGGTGTGCTGGAGCTTATATCAGCTAACTTTGGGTGAAAGGCATGGTAGACCTTGAACTGGTCAAATCACAGGTCACATGATAAACAAAGAACCATGCACACTCACCTTCACACTTATGTCAAATTTAGAATTTTCAACCAAGCAATATGTGTTTGAAATTTTAGGAGGAAATGTTGCTTTGGCACATATCCAACGATTTGCATTAATTTAGAATACAGTATATTTACAAACTTAAAAAAAAATGTAGTAGCAGCTTGTATCCCAGTGTCTCCAGATTACGATATGTACTTTTTGGGGTTACACAATGCTAAGCATATTCCCCAATGAGAGTTTAATCTATTTACATGTCTTGTCATAAACTGAGCCCAAAGGCAACCGTGTCAAAAAGATGAAAAACTACTTCTGCAAATGTCACGCAGTTGTTGCACTCTCTTTTTCTGACATTCATGCAAACACACACACATGCACACACAAACACACACATGCTCACATACTATTGAGAATGGACTAGCAGATCTTCTGGACCTCTCTGTAAACTGTAAACTCTGCTCTCTTATGACTCCTGACTGGGAGACACTTGCGGGGAAAATCAACAAAGGAGGACTCTTCATCATTTTGGCAGGTGAGTCTCTTCACAAATTACCTTTTCCCCTCGATCCTTCACACAGGGGACTTCACCTGCATCTGCTGCAGATTGCGCTGCCACTCAATTCATTCTCATCCCCCCATACTGTAACTAATCTCATAAACTTTGGGTTATGATGCTATAAAGAACATCATAAATATATGCAAAAATATGGAAAAAAATATCACAGTTGAAAATTGATGGGCAAAAATGTAAATTTCTTTATATATTGAACCAAGTGTAGCAGGTGGATATAAACAGAAAAATAAATTGCACGTTTGAGGGCATAGCTGCCACGTCATTTTTAAAAATGTTGATGAAGTCACAACAGCTTTTATATCACGTTATCTATATTTGAGAAAGCTACCAAAATGATATAATTTAGTCAATTTAATATTTTTCACACTGTTTCATCACCTGAAATAATGACAAAAACTCACAGATGGATTATTTTTATGTAGACTAGCTGAAACAGCAATCCCCATTCACACTATCCTTCCAAACCATATTAGATAGGCAGCTGAAAAACCTCATGGATGAATATTGTGTTCAAATATCCAAATGATCCTCCAGTATTTCAAAAAGTGTCTAAAATATCCATGCACTGGGCTTCAGTTACTAAAAGAGTTAAAATGGTAAGGTTTAGAGATCAGAGAGCAGCTGGAGAGACCAACTGTTTGAATCCTTTGCTTTCATTTGCACTTGAAAGGAGGCTTGTGTCAGCCTTCCTCCAGGTTGCTCCACACATCACTCACCAACTATATCCAATGATTAAGCCGATGTGAAGCACTAATAAGCAGCAAGCACCACCCGGCGGACCAGCCTAATTGGGTCAATCAAAGATGATCCACATAAAATCTTAGCTGGGAGAGAAAGAGTGTGCACTTTCAGTGTGCCAGCACTTCTGCAGCTTTTTACTATGGTGACTGCAAATGAACAGCTAAAGGCCTGCGGACATTATGATGGGAGCCTTTGATTAAAAAGACATATCGTCTCCTGATAGCTTGGCGGTGACATTGCATATCATGTTGCCTTTCTTTCAATCTGACTCTCTTTATGCAGTCCCTGCTTACTTGGACCAAAAGGAATGATTGAGCTAAAATGTGAGAAAGGTACAACTCCATGTCCTCAATGCCTCTGCACTGGATTCCCATCAGACTTGAAATTCCAGATCCTCTTGTCCAACGCTTTGCATACTGATAAAATGGGGGTGTGCACTTCCTGCACAGTATATATTTGGTGCAGCACAGTATACAGTGGCCAATCCATTTTCCTTTAGGCGTAATGTTACATAGGGAATTCAATCAGCCTTATCGCATTTTAATACTGCTCGTGGAATTTACAATTGGCCTTTGTGTATTTGAAATGATGTAGCTCAGGCAGCAGGGCAATGCCTGTCAGATCAGTGACTACACTGGTTTTTGTATTATTATTTCTATTTGTGGTTACACTTACATAAGATGAACAAACCACAACAACAATGTTCTGGAGAGGAAATTAATCAGAAGGATGAAATGTGTTTTCACATTTGAAGCAGTGTAACATCAAAATGAACATACAAGCTTGTTGTTTTCACCTTGTGTTGGGAACGACTGACATTTATTTTACTGTATTTGCTCATTGCTGTAGAATCTGAATACTATAATGATTTAATGTAATGATTCATTTATGGTTTGGCGTCAACATATTCTCGTTGAGCAACACCATGATTCTCCTCATACTCCTACGGAAAGTGGCTTCATAAGGCAAATTAGAAATAATAATACAAACACTAACGATCAACATATCATGCCTTTATGCAATCATGTTTTTTTACAAGGCAATTTGTTTGGGGGGTGAGGGGCTTGCTATTGCTATGCATAATAAACCTATGCTGTTCTATTTAAGTTTTTTAGTTCCATACCAAGAAATGGAATATTTTCTAAAATAAAATTAGACATGCATTCAAAAATGAGGTCCCAAAAGTCTAACTGCCAAAACCTAACTTGCACTGTGACATATGAAAACATGCCCGCATACAACTTTTAACAGCAGTAAAAATTTTATCTTGTGATACTTAACAATTTAGAATTTTGATATGAATTGGAAATGATCAAATCGAGAGCCATTTTAGGCACTAAATTATTTAGAAATGAACCATGACTGAATTCAACCAATTAGCTAATGAGTCCCAGCTCATCTCGCACCTTGTAGGATTCATCTGTTTTCTTTTTTTTAGGGGGAGCTAAATTTTTGCACATCTGATCACACCCGAGTGTGAAGTATAACACACATTAAATTGACCTTAATTTGAGTGCCTATAGAGTTTTGTCAAACAATATATCATTTTCCCCACCACATCTTTTGAGGTGTTCTTGCATCTTTCACAGTATGGGGGCTTTCAGTAGCCTACTACTCACAGATTTGTGCCTTGTAGATACAAATTTAAACAAAACCAGTGGAAATTAATCTGGCCGTTTGGCCTAAATCCGGACCATAGGAGAAAAAACATTTAATTGGACGCTAGGTTCTAAAAGTTGGAAGCTTACCTTGGCTTAAAAAGAAACCTATGGGAAAAAAAAAAAAAAAAAACTTGGTTAAGTTTAGAAACAATGTGTAACTGAAGCACTTGTCATCTGTATAAAAAAACACAACACAGATGGTCCAACAGCCCACAGGGAAAACGCCGTCCCTACTGTACTTGGCACAAATATAAGCTAACACTACAATGATTATATTAAGAGGGAAAGCGATTAATTACCCCAGCACTATATGAGAAAAATATGCTTAATTCATGTTTGCAAATTAAGCAATGCAAGCAGATTGCTGATGGTATCACTTGCAAGTGAATAAGTAGATTAATACCAGAACTACTCACAGAATCGAAATTGAAATTTTTCTGTAGCATTCGGGTCATTCTGTTCCCGAAGTATAAATGGTGGTATAAAACACAGAAGTAGAAAAGCACTAAACTAACAAAACAAAAACTAGGGCAAAAACACAAAAAGAAATCAAAAGATTGTAGAAAAAAAATAAAAACAGCATATCAACATTTTATGTTGACACAATAAATTATTTCTTTTGTAAATATTTTATAATTTATCTATCACTTTTAGCCCTATCATTTAACAGCAATGCAAGCGTGAGGAAGCTTGTGAGTCAATTAGATGTCTCAAAACAAAACTAATATTAATCACAAAGAGCATTTTTCTTAATTCTTCAATCATATTTTCCCAACTGAATTGTAATCTGCAATAGCTATCACTGACTGCCATTTTAATGGCTACCTTTCAAGTTGTGTTTGTGCTTTTGCCAAATCACGAGTTGCTGTCGAATCCCTTGTAGCTGTACAAAGTGTACAAACATTCCTTCTGAGGCTAGTGTTGAGCAACAGAACCTAAGCTGCTCACAAGTGACTAAAGTCTAAACATCCAATAGCCACTGTCAGCCACAAGGCCTCTAAATTTTTAACCAACCCTTTTCACTCTGAACCTGTAAAAAATTTATCACAATCCAACATGAGGAAGCTTTTTTTTTTTTTTTTTCCTTTAGCATGTTCAATGATGCTTGGACAGCATGAAATTCATTGTGACTTGCTTTTCCATTGCCTGGAGGATACAGCCGTTTAAAAACATTTCTGCACACATACACACGGCTAACAGGTAATCTATCTAATTGTGGCAAGGGAGGGGTACGTCTGTAAAATATTGAAGAGCTTCCATAACCTTTATTTCACCCTGCCTGCATGCACGCTGCTGAGTCTTTGCATAGAAGCACGGTGTCCTCGGGTCTCTGAGGTGCAAACAAACATAGCTGACGGGCTGAAAAATGAGCACACTTTTCAAATGTGTTTGGGCTAAATTCTGGTCATTTATGATAATTAAACTACAGTTAAGGGCAAAAGGACAAGAGTATTTCAATTAAAGTACGTTTTGTAATTGCCGAAAATTTTTGCTTATTATTTGGCCATATGACCGGAAGAGGTGCTTACATGAAGCCTGTTCTCAGAATTCGCTGGAATCTTTTTTTTTTAATTATTATTTTTACATGACAAACACATTAGAACTAATAGTCACATATTTTCTGGGCTATTTAAAAATAATTAAATAGTTCCATATATTACAATTATGGCTTTAAAGTGTTGTTTTTGCAAAGTCCAAATTATGCTCATAGCTCACACCTCAAACATAAAATTTTAACTGCAGCATATCACTCAAGTTTGTTGAAACTGTTGAGGATGTAACGCAAGCACTATATATTGTTTAACACGCCATATGGGACTCCCTTCTAAATTCTCATGTGAATTTATTGAGTTAATATGGCCCATTGGCATTGATAATAAATGACAGAAAGTGCTGGTTGTTGCGGTTCACCGGGGTCAAATGTAAAAGTTGTGTATTTATGCACACAAAAAAAGGAGTTTTCCGAGATAAATGGAGAAGTTTTGTAGCACAGGCCATTTGTATTTAACATTCACGACAGATGGCTTCAAAGAGAAATCACCTATGGGACATCTTAAGATGGTCAGGAAACCACGCTGCTATATGATGAATAGTCGACAGAGTAAAAATATTTACTCATTGGGTTCTTGAAACTCAGGACACGTTGGCCTTTTTCTGGCCCTCTTTACATTATTTAAATGCAACAGCTCGATGCAAGTACCGTGATAACTAAAAAAAATCTTAAAGGGACCTAATCTCAGAAGCCCACATTTTAATCTTTCCAATAATCTATTTACTAGCCTTGGGGTCTGTGAAATATTCAAGGATATGATTTTGTTTTTAATTTAAATGAAATATTTTTACTTCATAATGTCACAGATTTGCAATGTTGAGCCTTGTATGGATTAGGACAAAATATCCATTTTGCCATATTGTTATCTCATGTGATGCAGTTTCAATCAATCAATGGTGATACTGTTGTAGTTTTAAAATGACGTTAATCTGATGTCATGCAAACACTGCTTAGGTATACAATCAATGAAAACCTGCTTTATGCTTAGCCTTGTGTGGGAGTCACAACAATGATGACTACCTTGGAAAGTGTTATGCACTTGGAAAGTGTAATATACAAAAAAAAATAAAGGTTCTTTCATATCAACGTACGTAATCATAAATTAATCTACATTTGCCCCACTAAGGCTGCTGTGGTGTGTCGCCATTTTTCTGCTACAGATACTCAAAAGAGACAAATTTAATGAATGTATATAAACTAACAACTTCTGCCATTTGTATTCTTTGACGCCTTAGTGCCTCTACTCTCTTCTTGTCTTCAATGGATATACACGGGGACAACACTGTGTCCTCAATCACTGCCTGGAAATTTTAAAGCGTCTGTTTCATCTAATACCAAAAGGAATTGTTTGCAATTGTTAAAATGCCCGATCCCCTGTTGGGATGCCGGTTCCATGACAACCACCATACCAGCAGTTCTTCCCACACGAGAGAATGGCATGACATTTACCAGTGCTGCAAGGCTATTAGAGTGAGACACATTTTATTGAAATGGCACAGCTGAAATATACAGCACTGAAAGGACCCATGCTGGGTCCCACAGGGGCTCCTTGACACTCCCAATTGCTATGCCTATTCAAATTAGGTTAACAATTACAGGTACGGAAGCAAAGATGAACTAATTCATACAAGGTTTGAGCACTTGGTGACAAAATGTCAGCCAGTTTAATGTTTCATACCCTCCTGTATGGATCCATTCCTCTTCCTAAGGCAATACAGTAAGTTGAAGTTTGCCTAAAGTCATACAGTTCAGTTTGA
Source organism: Syngnathus scovelli (assembly GCF_024217435.2). NCBI lineage: Eukaryota > Metazoa > Chordata > Actinopteri > Syngnathiformes > Syngnathidae > Syngnathus > Syngnathus scovelli. The sequence goes on from NC_090856.1 coordinate 7,500,683, forward strand.
CCAAGATTTGAGCAAATACACCCACTTGTGAAAAAGGCGTCTCGATTTTGAACCACTGTCCTCAGAGATTCCAAGCTACTGAAGTCCAAACATATTAATGCCACATTTATTCTGGTCAGGGTTGCAGGGCATCAGAGCCTCTTCAAGCTTCAGGCAAAAGGCAATACTACACCCTGAATGGTCATAAGTCCACCAAACATTCCACAAACATTCACACAAGAATTGAACCCACACTGTTAGCTTGGAACTACAAATATTTTGTTGACATTCATGTTTAGGCGAAGAACTATATGCAGTAGAAAATGATTTGCACAACTTTCCCCAATGGTATGTGTATTGGATTATATACGTACATTTACCCACTGGGAATTTGGACAAATTATACAAAGAAAAAAAACTCTAGTGGGACGATTAAAGGATCTTCTCTTCTGCTTAGATACCATGACATTTGCTTTGGCCAGTGTGGCAACAGCCTCTGACTCTAGTTGAATCTTCTTAGCTACTTTTTCTATTCTTCCCCCAGAAGCTTAACTCCCATCTCTTTCTGTCCAGGCTCCATCAGCCTCTGCTTCAGCTAATGCTCAAGCAGCTACCACACTGGCCCTTGGTGGAGGTGATCTTGAGCAGAAGGCCTCAGGGAATGAGCAGAGTTATGCGGAATTTGAACTTTGCAATAGTTTGTAGTGCTGTTTTGTTTACAACCCACAGCGTGCCACTATATATTGCAAAGAGGATTTGTCACGTTCAGCTTACTCAATCAACATCACCGAGAATTCAACATTACAAACTATTAAAAACAAGACATGATGTGGATGATACCCAGAGGCCTAAGAGAGATCATATATGTTAACTGTTTAAATTTCACTTTTTTTTAAATATTATTATTATATACGTATTACATTGTGTAAATAGACTGTTTCAATCATGCCCAATACTTTTCCCCATGGTGAAAATGTTTTTCCTATCAGACCGCAGTTTGTAGTATTTATTTATTTATTTATTTATTTATTTATTTATTTATTTATTTAAACTACTCACCATTTTACCTCACAATTGCAAGTCCTCATCCGCAATGTTGTGACAACACCTGAAAGATGTCACTTTTAAGATGATGCTTTTATAATGATTCTACAGCGTCTACCTTGTTTCTTGAAAACATAATAATAGGCATCTAAAGATTTTTCCACATGCATCACGATGTCATATATACATACGGTAATTTCCCCATACACTGATAAATTACGTTTGACTAATGTTGGTGACTGACATTTTCTAACAAAGATGTATCTCTCCTTCCCACGCGACTCTTATTGATTTGTGCTCCGACATACTGAAAATAAATAAATGACTTTTACATGGACGCGCAATATGTAAAAGGCTGCAAGCAGATGAAAATTGATAGCAGATTTTGAGTTATTATTAATGATAATGTCTGTCAAAGATGATGAAGAAAGTAAAACTGCTGTGTTCGTATTTCTTGAAAAGCAATGCGACGAGGATCTCGTGTAAAAATCTATAAAGGGAGGGCCGTTCAAAGTGGCCATGCTTGTTTGCTAAAAGAATGTTCGGTGTGGTTGTAGAGCTGTATTCTTGTCAAAGTCAGAACTCGACTAGTAGCTGTTCTTGCTTGGCCATCATTGAAACTTTGCGCAATCAAGAGAAAAGCTGACCATTCACTAATTGCGGGAGCACAAAGAAGCTGCGTTCATCCACATATTTGCTTTAGCCATGTCTTCTTTAAATGCCAAATTGCTTTTGTGCAAGAGTTTTGAAGTGACAATAACAATTATGTCTTACAGTTGAGCAGTTCAGAGATTTGTTGTTATGTTTCCTTGACTGTTTTAAAGACTCCTGATGTTATGGCTTCCTTTAGAGACTTTATGGCCCTCTGAGGAAACAACCGTTTAAATTCAATTAAGACTACAAAATGGCACAACTGAAAACGGTCCTTTGAAAGCTTTGTTTGTGTGCACTCGATGTACGGTGACTATATCTAGAGCTGTATACGCAATAGAGATGATTATGGCTAAAGGGTACACTGTATTGGATGAATAAAACCAAATTGTTATGGCTGAAAGGTAAAGCATATTGTATATGCTGTGAATAAAATTGACTTGTTATCGGGAAACTTTGTATAATCAGACGATAAAGCAATAAGCTTAGGCCCATCAGAGAATTTCATAATTAGCAATCAATGTATCATGCCAGGTGATTTTCAGAGTGCCTCCACTCAACTTACTAACCAATCCTGAGGCACTGCAAATAAAATATCCCATTGGATTACCAAATGATTAATCCTTGTCACAAGAAGGACTGCAATGGCAGATTAGGCATGATTATGATTGGGCTCATTTATTTTCAACATGCCATTATCTCTTGCAACAATGACTGAGCAAATGGCCGGAGCATGTTTACGGCTGTGAGCGTAAAACGGTGTTCTTGATCATTAGAAGTTAGCAATAAAGTCAAAAGTTCAACAACAACAATCACAAGAAAAAGTTGAAAAAGAAACAAGGACAAAAGATGCTTTAAACACAGGAACATTTAAATGTAATTACACAAAATTGGTTTGAATTCAACCATGACATTTAATGATTTCACATGAAGTCAAGCTATAAAATGAGGTTGAAGCTTAGAAGCTGCGGCAACATTGGCGAGATGGAATAATGAACGACGAATCATTAATTAAGAATTATTCTCAATGTGTAAAATGGATTAATGATAAATTGTTGAAATAAAATAGATAAAGGTGCTGTTGTTTCTCTAAAAATGAAGAGTTAGTGCAGTATTTAACCCATCAGTGGCATGCAAAGGCCTATTAAAAGCATTTGTTTTGATATCAACTGTTTAATTTTAGGAAATGAAACTTTACTTTTGTATGTAGTCTACTTGTAAATGATTTTAAGTGTTGTGTCTTTGCTTGTGTGAAGCACATTAAGTTGCCGTGTGTATAACATTTCCTTTATAAATAAAGCTGCCTTACCTTCTCAATAAACAATCATCCACTGATATTAAAATAATAATAAATATTATAAATATATTTGCATATTTAAACATAAAAACATACTAAGTTCTATCTCTGGTTTGAACAACGTTAAAGAGAATAAGTGTTTACCTGCCCAACCCTGGAAAAAAAAATCAGTAAATTCCATTCTTCATAATATTGCTGTCGCTGACATTGTACCTTAATCCAGCTATTTGATTATTAAACATCTTGTCCTCAATAATTCGTTAGGGTTCATGTCGTTTCCACAGCCTTGATTATGAAAACAAAATGTTCAACACATTTTTTCCTTTATTACTAGGTGTCTTGTCATTCAACCATCCGAATCATCAATTTTAATGAGCTTGTTGAGTAGGTGTGAATAATTGATTGAAAACTGTTTTCCAATGGCTCAATTGTCACAAACCAAGATAAATAGAGTGGAATAGACTTATAAAATATTTACTGGAGTGCTGGCCTCAAAAACGATTAATTCCAAAGTCCTTTATCATAGATGTAGATGTCCTCAATCAGACAGGGTACACACAACCATGAACACAAAAAGTTGTCTAAGGACAAAGCCCCCCCCCCCCACACACACACCATTCCCCTTGAAAAAAAAAAAAATTCAAGTGTCAGAAAACTTATCAGAACTCAAAATGTAATAGTTTAGTCAACCACAAATATATATATATTTTTTTAATCTCCAGAAAGCCCATTATTTAACCCACAACCACAATGCCCGTTAGAGTTAAACCTAACACTATGATCATTTAGTGCCATCTACTGTTAATAAAGAGATGTCTTAGCTAGAGGATGCAATCCATTTTAAAAATCAATGCTGGCTATCTGTTCTATTTTCACGGCATATATTTATTGATTAACAAAGTTACATACACTGCATGCAAAGTGATCTTGCCATGTTTGCTTAAATAGCATGTTTATTGATGTTTTTCCCCCGATTTAAATTTACTGCATGTTTTTTTCTATATCTCTACACAAAGAATCAGGTGTGAAACAATGTTTTGCGTGCATATACAGAATATTGCAAATATAAGATATTTCAATGATATGCAGTGGAAGAATGTGGCACAGGAAGGAAGTTTAGGTTAATTTGTTATTGTCAACTTTGATCAGAAGAATTGGCCTTGGCACAGGTCTATGCTTTATTTTTTTGTTTTTACATTGAGTAATGACTTTATCATAAGCCATCTTGAAAAAGCTAAAGGCGACCCCAGAAGACAAAAGGGGCAGGCGGTACATTTTGGACAGATCACCAGTCAATCATAAGACAGGATGGACAAATAACCATTCACTCATTCACACCTCCCAGGTTTTTTTGACTCGTCACTAAACCCAACATTCACTGTGACTAATAAAACACATTCCGCTTGGTTTTTAAATGAATCAAAAGTTGCATTAATTTCCTGCCTACCTGCAACATTTGCTTCATTAGCTTTTCAGTGAGAATTATTAAAATAAACAAATATTATAATTTATATTGATTTTCATCGTTTTTTTTGTTTGTATTCAGTGACATATGTTGAATAAAAAGATTTAAAATAATTGATTCAATTACTGTGAAATAATAATGATTAACAAATCAATAAACTAATATTAATTGATAATGATTCAAATAAATCTGTTGGACATGAGGAGAACATCCGTAAAGTATACTAAAATAGTTGCTTTTGGATGTACGTACATTCTGTAAGTAAGTCTATTGACACTAGTATCATAGGTAATCTGTTGTTTTGGCATTTTGTCTCATTAAAGGGTACTTTTGCTTTGCATCATACAATTTCATACTTATACACCTCCGCAGTTGGAAAAAAAAATACAAAAATATCCATCCTGTACTAATTCTCCTGTTTCTTCCAGATGGGTTGGCAATGCCCACGGCTTGGTACCAGTAAGTGGCCCGGGGTAAACTGCTGGTTTAATTGACAAAGGAACAACATTAATGAATTCCCATGGCAAAAATACAGCAGCTCATTAAGATAATTACATGCACATATGATGTAAGGATTTATACAATGCAATGGATATGGCATCATATGATTCATTCTAATTAAAAGTGTGGAACTGGTTCTCTTTCACATAATACGTCGCAGCTCGGGATATAATATGTTGTGGGCTATTAGATTTCTAAAGATGTATTTAAGCAAGTAATTCAAAATAGTATTAATTTAAAGTGTGCAATTCTCTCTCCCTTGCCTGGTTTGAAAGTCCAGTTTACTTCTGTACAATCCATATTGGACGGAAAAAAATCAGTATCAACCCATACTCAAATGCTACTTTTCACTCGACAGAACGTTTAAATTCGAGCAAATCTAAACCCTTTTCAGCCAAGCAATTTCACAAACTGAATCAACATATTAGTGAGGGAATGTCAAAGAGGTGAGGGATTGTGGGGATTAAACTGCACATTATATATATCACTAAATTCATTTTTTAGCATTTTTGTCATGGCTACTGCTCTGGTTTGTTATCTTGGTAGCACACACAGTTGGGCTTGTATCAACCACAGACAGATTTTGCCCGAGGCCCTAGTAGCAAATTATGAGGCAGCTCTCGAGGATATGATCAGCAAAGTTGATAATGTACTTCCAACACTCATCCTTGTGGCCTGCCATTCTGTTACGTTCTCTTTTGAGGAAACTGCTATTCAAAGTCAGGTCCTGACCACCTGCTCAACTCAGCTCACAACAGGGCAGATAGCCTCCTTTTAAACATACCTCAAAGTGAAATCTCAAAATTGCCACAAAATGAAAATACCAAGCATGACACTGGAATGCAAGTGGTCAAGCAGTTATCACTTAAAAAGGTAGTTCGTAAAAAGTAAAGCATAGAACGCGACTGGCTGCTTCTGCTTTTTACTCCACCATGGAAAGGGGCTGACAACTTGAATTATATGGTTCTAAACACCAGGCCAGTTCTGCTTCTATCGAACCGCTTAGACCTCCACAATAAAGACAACACATCACATGGCAGTCTATTTGCCAGGTGTTTGGGCTAATAATAAAATGCAGAATACTCAACTAGTCGGTGCTGCTCTGAAAATGTACTCGCATGCGTAGCTTTCTACCGTCATTCCAAAAAAAAAAAACTTTACCACAGTGTGAGTGAGACACACGGCCCTATTTTCATGCCCAGATAGAAAAATTCAATTACGCCGTTGTGGGCGTGAGCATAGCCAACTTGCTTCCCAGCCAGGGCTGGAGTCGATGTAGAGAATCAACACACACAAAATACATTTTTTAAGGAACTCCTAGAAGATTCCCACTTTTGGATGATGTCAAGATTGTACTGGCAATCATAGATTACTGCTGTGAAGTGGGCACTTAAGACCACCCTGTTCGTTAATGGCCATGTGTGAAATGTACAAATCGTTTTTAGTTATTCTCATATTCTTCTACTTTATAAAGAGCACACCGAAGACCAGAAGTACTCAAAGTAAAACTATAACTTAAATAATAATGACAACTATTGTCCATTTAGCTCTGACAGTTTTACATTTGACAACCTCATATAGATATTACCTGTCAAAGTTGCCAACAGGTCTTTAAAAAACTCTTGATGACATAAAAGAAAGGAACTATTTCCTTCAGGGGATACTGCTTGTGGTTGCTGATGGCCTAAAATGACTTTCCGAAGGGAGTTGCAACACATTGCATGAGCTGACTTGAGGCAATGAGATTCTCTCCTTTTTCAAGCATACACATTCTGCAGCCAAATCCTTAATTGTATTGTTAGATTCACATAGTTGGGAGAAACAGTTCATAAGAAGCAGATAAATATCCTTGTGACAATGCTCTGTGATTTCAGTAAGGGCTTAGAGTAAAGAGTATTTTTTTTTTTTTTTGCAAAAGCATGATGATGATAATCACTTAAATGGTTGGTATACAAAACTGTAAAACATCTACATGATGGTACTGCCACTGTAGTCTGTGTTGTTTTTAAGCCACACTGATAGAATACAACATTGTTTTTACTAGAAAAGCAAGTTTGTTTTCGGGGGCAATGTTTTCCAAATGCCGACAACCATCTGGATACTTCTAAGCAGCTCTTTTCATGTGGTTCTGTTTTTGTTATCGCCTGACTTGTGCACTTTTGACATGCTGGATGAAATCGGCTGTTGTAGCATCTCCACTTCCTTAGGGGACTTGTGTACAGTGTACTTCGCACAATAACAAAACCAGAAGGCTTGGTAGCCTGAGAAATGGGACTGTCAGATTTGTTTTATTTTTTTTTTGTCTTTTGCTGCTTGTACGGAGTTTTGTGGTTCAGGCCAGGAAATAGAGAGACCTTGAGGATATTCTATACAGACATTTTCTGGGTGTTCTCTCCAACATCTTGACACCAACTTTGTCAAATTGTGTCCACCTCCATCACGAGCTGTCAAAGTAAGAGACACAAGATGGAAAATGTCTCAATAGGTCTTATCTCTACCAAGTACTTAGAAATACGTTTGTGTGTTGTCACATTTTGGTTTGGATCCACATAAAACTGTGACTCCTGCGGAGAGTGTACTTTCAACAATTTATGATAACTTTATTCCATTTTCTATTCTCATTCATGTATTAATTCATTTATTTGACAATTCAGAATGGTCAATTAATCTCTCACTGAGGTATGCACTCGTTTGTTAGTTCTAGCCATCCATCCATTTTCTGAACCGCTTATCCTGTTCAGGGTCACAGCAAGGACTGAAGTCTTTCCCTGCAGACTACAGCTTGACCTGCCATCCAGTCAATCACAGAGTAGGAATGTGCACGTTGCTCTGAATGGGAATCAATCTCACGACACTCATCCTTGTGAACAACTACATGCAAAATAACCTAATGAATTAATATTTTCAAAGGAAAGATTCTAAAAGTTATTCATTAAACACAAATAAGACTTAATGATTTTAGTACCAAAGCCACGTGCAGATTTGAGATGAATAAATGCAGGCAAGACACAAGTGATTGTGATGGTGCATATAGTGCCATGAGGCCCTCAACAAAAGAGGCAAGCAGTGTTTGAGCGTAGCATCAAAATGACAGTTTTACCCCTTGCATTTATCACATGACAGCCACATAGTACCTCCTTAGCCCCAGAGGTCATAGAAGATGGATACAATAATCTCTCAGATGGGGGGAGGGATTCACCAAAAAGTACGGCTTTAGACTTGGCTATCCACCAGTAACTTCATATGTGAAGACATGGTCTGGTGTTCAGTCAACTAAATCCCAGCTTGGTGACTAAAAATGAAATGTTGGTTGACCCACAAAGCCTAACCACAAAAGGCATGATATTTGGATTTATAATACAATATGATACGATGACTTAACCATCTAATAAGGCTGACATGACCTGAAATATTAAACTATAAAAAAGCCACATCTGTTTGGCTGAAAGCACAGTTTTTAGGAATATGTAGTATGATCATGTGAGGATCATCGCCAATAGACTGAGACCACAAGTATTCACAGTTACAGTATGGATTACAGTTGATGGATAAAGTGAGCCTGGGCTGCATTTGCAACTGCAAACCTTGAGGGAATATTATCAGGGAGGTTAGTGGTTTCATTGATTTCAAGACTGCAATCATCTCCATCTGATGTAGTGGGCAGAGAGAGGATAAGTGAGGATGCAGTCTGTTTGTCAGCATTACAACTTTGACATGAACAATTGAATCGCAAGGAAACTAGAGTATTTTGGATGAATGAAAAGCGGTGAACAGCAAAGTAAAAAGTCAAAGTAAATATTCTGTTTGGTGGAGTGGGACAAATGGAAACTATTTTATAAAAAACATATTTCATTTTTTATCTTCCATTATAATTACTATATTTAAATGTAAGTATTGTTTTGCGTAAAATAATTAAAAAAAGCTAAAAGAAATCACTATTATTTGAAAAAAAATCTGTATATATAGATACATGTCTTAAAAATAGCAACAATCACTACATTTTGTATGATATTTTAAACTGTTGATATTAACTTTACATGTTATACAATTAAACACATTTTTAACTATTTATTTTAGGCAGTGTTCATCTGAAATCCCTCAGTTGCTAGAAATTTGGCATAAACCGAGTTTGACTAAAGAAAAGACTTATGGATACAGTACATTTTGTTTTGAAAGCAACTGAATAAAGGTTTTTTGAAACAAAATACATATGCATGTCGGCAACATCAATCTATCATCAAAATAAACATTACAAATTAATTAATTGTGTTTTATCAAGGATGTATTTCTAAATATGGATTCCAAGTAGAAAGCAGAACTAAGTCCTTGAATTAGTTGATCATCATTAATTGAAATGGTTTTGTAAGAGAGGTCAATTAAACTAGTTTCATAATGACCGTGATGATATTAACAATAATGTGCAAAATCTATGAACATTTTTGTATTTTTCAACAGCATTTCCCAGAGATTATTCAGGCAGGTAGCCTATTATAAATAATAATAATTATTATAATAATGTGCAAAAACTATTAACATTTGTACTATAGCTTTCAGGAGCATTTCCTAGAGATTCTCCAGGGTTGTAGCCTCCCTTTAGTTTGAGCGCTTTTAAAAATGAAAATTGAAAGAAAGTTTACAAGGCTACAAAGAGAGAGAAATTGTGTAGTAGTGCAGGCTACTAAAGCTAACCAGTAGAACCCGTAAAAACAAGGTCTGGTATAAAGTGCCTAAATTACTAATAGAAAATCGAATCCTGCGACTTGTACTGACCAAAAGTGGAAGAAAAAAATATTTTCTAATGTATTAAATAGCCTTACCTCCAGAGTTGTTTTTTTTCCCTAGTATTGGAGCCGTAAAGTGCGCTGGGACATGGCGAGAGCTCTCATTCACTTGTTAGACGGAGAAGGGCTTGTTGGCCGTACGGCTGGAAGCCACACTCTTAAGGGCCCAATGTGAGTAGAGGTCAGGATAATAGACACGGTCATACAACAAAGACTGATAATCCTGTCTCCGCCCGCAATGCACACTCAGTTCCTGTGTTGCAATCAGACATTTTAAGGGCAGTTAAGATGCAGCAAGGGGCAACTGAATGAACTGTGGTCAGGAAAGACTCCCAAGATCCCATTATGGAGAGTAACCGGTGTCAATTCGCAGCAATTAGACCACTCAGATGTGTCAGTAGACAGGCCTCAAATTAATAAATAAATAACCTCGACCACAAGTGCACGCCGATATAGCCCTTTGAGTCATTTGAGTCTCCCAGTGGTCTATTTCCGCACAACATTTAGTCTTTCAAAAAGCGACTAGGTGTGCCTTCTTTTCCGCTCTTTTCCTGAATGACCTTTGAGTGAAAAGAGTCCTTCGTGAGCATGTATTTTACTGTACATTTGTTTCTACCAATCTGCAAAAACAAGTGTTCAATACAACGGATACGTTTAAACGCTGGTCACGCTCAACTTGGGTTTAGGAAGTAATTTTATATATACAAACACACATAGTATATATATATATATATATATATATATATATATATATATATATATATATATATACACCCCCCCCACGGGGGGTGAGGAAAAGTTTATATATATATACATATATATATATACACGTATAATTTCATCTTTAGTAATAATAGTAAAAAAAGGTTCTCTAAAAGCAGCAGCATGGCTCTGGACCTCACATGGCTTTTTCTGATGGCACACGTTCATTTGAACCCCATTGAAAGGGAACGTTTTTTTTATGTTTTATTCTTTCCCAGTGTAAAAGAAGACACATTAATGGCAACTGTCAGTGGTTTGTGGTTCTGCTCTCTAAAAAAGGCCAGTAAAAGCTCTCTTCCATGTCAGCAGGGTAGATTGGATGACCGCTCGACAACAGTTCCTGACAAAGCTGAAAGAGGGGCGAAAACAGCACACCAACCTTTCTTCTGAAAGGTCAAAGTAAAGACAATTCTCTTGAAATGGGGAGGGGGGAAATCAAAACTTTTCAGTTTGCTGTTTTTAACTAAGATTGGATAAAAACGATATTTCATTGCTGTTTTTTTGTATGGAACCAAGTCTTAAAGATAAAATCCATGAGGACAAATAATTGATGAACATGCTGTGTGTTGTGTGATTTATGAATCCGGAATGCACCTAGGGATGATAGTGACTTATTTTTTTGTGGGCCCGTATGAACATGACTAATTTGATAATGTTGTCTTTTCTTGGATAAAAGTAAACATTTTTTTTTTTTTTATAATGAAAATAGTACCCAAATTATAAAGAATATTTTTTAATGGCTTAATGGCATAAAATGGCATTGGTCCAGAAATGTAAGCAAAACTATTTAATATGTATTTTTTGTTATATATTATGGCTGGTGAAACCAGTGAAGGTCGGCTAGAGTTACTGTGTGCTCCCTCCTATGAGCTCCAGTCAGTAGGCTGGCAACAGTATTTTAGACCAACTAAAAATGCTTGAGGAAGGACTTGCTGGCTTCAAAATAAAGTGCATGACAGTAATCTAGCCAAGATGTAACAAAGGCATAAATTACTGTTTCTAAGTGATGTCATGAAAGGAGTGTTCTTTCATCTAGTTTTATAGGCAAAAGATTACTATAAGGATTAATGCATTGCCTTTGTATGCATGTATGCATGGCACTAATGAACAGGAACTTACAGTATACACACTGGGAATTGGAGGCACGGCTGCACTAGACATCATAATAGTCAGATGACTGTGTGTAAAATATTTCTTTCTTGTTTTTGAATGGAGAGACAGGAGGAAATAAAATTTGGCATAATGTATTCATAATGTATTCATTGCCTGTATGCAATAAATAGCTGTAACAGTAAATAACACACAAGTAATTTCCATCATTGCCAATACAGTGTGTTATATGATGACTATGATGCAATAAATAGCAAAAACAATACTACAATGTCATGTCAGGAGTCGAGAACTGCTTTGGTCCACGACGCCCGTTTGCCCTATGACAAGTCATATTGGTAATCCAAAATCTGGTCTATTTTACAAAAAAAAGAGAGGCTGTATTGCAGTTTAATAGAGAAACAAAAAAGTGCAAGAACCCAACTTGACAGTCATATTTTATTGTGTTCTCAATCTCAGTGGCAGCAAAAATAAATTATGTAGCCAATGAAAAACACCCCACACGGCTGCCATAATAAATCCAGTTGCAGTAATCAGTGAGAATATATAGATATTTGGAAAAGCGTTGAAGGGATTAGACAGGGTTTTCTACCTCCTGCTGTACATGGCCCAAGTCCTGCTGAGAACACCGGGAGTTCTGTGGAATGAGTGAGAGGATTTGACCTACGTAGCTGCGGTATTATTATTACGATATGACCCAAACAAAGCCATCAGCATGGGACCGAGGTAGGGGGTTTGCTATTTATCCTCGTACCACCCCCTGTGTCTCAAAGCCTCCCTTCTTGCATTGAACAATATTTTAGGGGATTAGAAACCCGGAAGGGTGAATTTCCGAAATGTCGAACAATTTGGACCTCATCCATTTTCTATCCAAAACATTTTAAGATAAAAACAAAACTTCAAACTATTACTATGCATGATATCAGCAATTCTCCAGAGTCCTGCTGTGAGCATCTAAAAACGACTAAAGGCCCCGGGGTTGAATCTAGCCAGCCGTATCATTTTATGTGGCCCAGTAAAGTAAATTATCTGCGTCAAGGAATTGAGAAACAATGTTTACCTAACAACATGACAAAACATATATTTAAATAAAATACATCCTATTCACCAGAGGTCCTTAATGTGTGCCACCAGCCCCAGACTTGTTTTGCTAGGCAAACATGCTCTGAAATACCAATCAGAGGAGGATAAATTTCTGACGGTATTGTGGGCTCGCCACCTTCCTAGGCAAATTTGAAATCAGTTCGGTTATGGAGACAGCCCCATTGCTTGCAAAGTTATTTCCATCAGACAGAATGACTGATTTTGAAGGCCCTGACCAGATTAAATCGGTATGACAGTACATAGATACAACATATTTTCCACAATAAATAAATAAATAAATAAATAAATTCTGTTATCTACAAGTACTGAAAGCAGTAGAACCTAGATATCATGAAAAGAATAAACTGTTGGGAATACATCAAATTTAATGGAACAAATATTAGCTTTTAGGTTGCAAATGTAGGTCACTGCTTCTGACTGTGTTTGGTCCAGCTGCCTCTGACAACCCACCACTGCCTGTATGGTAGATTGTGTTGGACTTTGAGGTCTACGCATATCGAATACGGTGATTGAATGGTATAATGTAAAATACACATGGTGATACCAGTTTGCTAAAAAAAGCTAGTTAGAGCAGGGTTTGAGTAACACAGAAGAGATTTGTCAACTAAACATTTAGTTCCTGCTACTGATGTACACATACAACTGTTAACCTGTGCAGTAATGGTTCTGAGGTAACTGCTAACAAAAATGTAATTGAGTTGCTCCCTACACTTTCATAACAAGTCTTCCTCAGTATAAATGAGGTCCTTTATGAGATAAGACACACTGCTGTAAATGATTTTATAAGCAGGGAGCCCACCTGACATACTTTTTCTATCAGTTTTTTATTGAATTTGCAAGGAGCGCTGCAGGTGACCTAACCTATAAAAGGCCACTCCAAATTACATTATCAAGCTCCTCGAAATTTTATAAATTCAGAATCGGCCTCACAGGGAGGTGGCGCACAGTGGCGGTGGCTTCACCTTTAAGTTTGCATAAATCAATCTCACCAAAGGTTAGAACACATCATGCGTCCTACATCAATACAGTTTTTAACATCATCACAACTGATTATTTCAAAACCACAAAACCAGGTATGGGATCATATGTAAGGACAACATTGCTAAACCATTAAGGTGCAGCTAAAAAAAATATTCATGATTTATTTTTGGACTTAATACAGTCATTCAGTTTTATGGATTGTGTAGATGCTCTCAATAAACGATAAGTTTGCATCATATGAGCCTGCAGGTTAAATATGAATAAAGTAATGTGTATATATATGTGTATATATATATATATATATATATATATATTTTTTTTTTTTTTTCCTTCTTCACCAAATATAACTATCTTATGTTGTACGCTTTTGGAGTGAGCATCGCCACTGGCTCATAGCATAGGCTATATCCTTATAAGCTTTATACATGGTACCATTTTGTTCCAGTGGTTAAACTAACAAGAGGCTGGTAGTAGACAAAAAAAAAAGAAAAAGTCCCAATCAGTAACACTTGTGGCTTTTTCCTGAGAATATGGGGCAAAAAAATGACTGGCAAAGAACTCAGGAATATGGATAGGATTGTTCAACTGTGTTCAACACGACCAGGGCTTTTGTGAAGCGTTCAAGCGTGAAGGAAATGTATTAATAAGTTGCAACTTCGGAAAAACTGACATCTTTCAAAATTTTAATATACTGACAGGATCAGATTTTTTTCATGCTAATGTTTTTTGTGAGATTTTACAACAAATTAATGCACGAATTAAGAATTTAATGATAAACCTTTGAAAACAAGAACTGCGCTTCTTTGCTTCATTTGAAGGAAGAAATAAAAGCGCTTTTATTTGATCTTTTAGGCACTCAAAAAGTTTCTTCTCCTTCTGTTCATCCAAAGACTTCTAAATAGCTTGTCAAAGTGCAAATGAACAGAAACGGTGGGCGGGATGTCCACTCACGCAAGAACTAGCAGGAGTAAGAAACACAGCGTATGCTTACTTTCAAACTGTGTGTTGGAATAATAAACTGCTCCCAATTTTATGAGAGCGAGTTGTGACCATCTGTGGCCCAGTAAACAGTTCTCCCATCAGGCGAACCATACGGCTGACGTACATCCCCCCTGTGTGCCAAGTATCAAAACAGATTACCCAGCGAACATTGCACTTCAACCCTCGATATCTCCTAAACAGCAGCAGTGTCAAACCTATGCAAAATTCTGCCACTTCGGAGTCAGAATTTCCATATCAATAAGAGGAAAACGCAAAGTCTTTGCACTCTACTCAGGTGTCCTATTTTTACAATACAAACTATGGAGCTGATAAAGCTCCCATGGGAGCTTTTAAGAACTTGTCACTCAATGTGAGCACGCTCGAAAAGAGTAAAAACGCACGATGGAAGGGTGCAATCAGTCTAGGTTTGTTCGAGTCAACATCCTTCCTCATGGTTTTAGGAGAAAGTCTGAGCGAGACATTCAGATATGTTTTTCACCGAGTTGTTTCCAAGGACAGTAATGTTGTGTCGTTCAATGCAGCTGCCTCTCTCAGCAAACTCTACGCCTTGCCTAAGCAATTCAAACCGCCTCCACAGATTGCAATAAAGTCAACACAGAGGTTCTCCAAGGGAGACTATTCATCAATGAATGTGTTTGTAAGCGAAAAGTCGGGTATAAAAAGACCTCAGTTACACCTGAATGGCTACTTGTCTTTATTGAGTTCACATTTCATTTCACCTGTTTCCTAACTTCCTCCAAGTAAATGATGCTTTGACACAAGAATTTAGAGTATTAATATTCATAGGTTGGATGGATATAAATGGGACTTGGTAGCTTTGAGGGAACAAAAATTCTTACTTTAAAGAAAGTTTTGTATATTCGCACCTGTTTTTTTGGGTTTTTTTTTTTGTAGTTGTTTCTCACAAGGACTATTTTCCATCTAAAAAGTCAAGAAAATCACATTTACACTCATTTTGAGCTGGATAAGTCTGTCAAGAAAAACTGTCTGGGGAAGTTAAGCCATCAAAACAAAAATTACTTTCAGGAGTTATGCTCTAGTTTCACATGAACAGCAATTGGAGGGGAAAAACAACATAAAAAACATCTGTATTTTATAAAGCTTTTCTCACAGAAAATACAGTACAAACCAGTTCATTGTTATGTTTGTATTTTAAGCCATTAAACTTTCCACCACTTCAACAACAATCAGATTTTAATCTTCCAACAGCAATGATGTAATAAAACAGTGCAACTTAAATGACCCAGACGTTTTGGGAGACTTAACAAAACAGTTGAACTCTTATTTGGTACTCAGCCGAATGAATCACGAGACAAAACAAAACACTTTGTCACTAAATGAGCAACATGTGTGGAATCACGTTGGTGGAATTTTCACCACAACGCTCCGGCACTTTTCTGATGCCGTCTGAGCAGAAGTGGTCTTTCTTCTTCAACCGCAGACGTTTGGACTGTTCGGGTTTGGTGGTGGACTCTATTAGCATTACACAGAACAAGAGTCTGGCCGAGTGCTGATTTTGTCCAATGGCTGAAGGCTTTTATATGTATGTCTCTAAATATATCACATAAATAAACATATGAGAACTCTATTGCTTGTAAAGTTTAATTTCTGTGTGTGCTACGAACATAAGCGATTTTTTTAATTCTAATCTATTGAAAATGTCAGGAAATTACATGAAATTGTTGCAGATTGTTCCTTTGTATGAAAATGTCAGCTATTAGAAAATTACAGTAATTAGTAGGAGCAACTAAAATCTTGTCTAATCATTAAAACACAGCAAGATGACAAGACATGAAGTTACTGGGCCTGTGTAGCTGAAGATGGCAACAGCGGAGTTATGTAAAGTTATCTACGGAAGGGAGGAGGTCATCCTTGACTCCTGCCATAGTCCGAGTTGTTGTGTCCTGAGTGAAACCTTATTGGACAACTGGAACAATGGCAACAGAGGCTTTCCAAAGGGCAACATGAACCACCGGAAGACTAGAAGGACAAACACGAATGCTTCGAAGCATTATACAACATATATAGTAAGTTTGCTCAAATAAAGAAGCACTTTTTGATAAGTCGTAGCCAAAGGACCGTCTTTTCTTGTTTTGTTTCTTGAAAGAAGCAGATTAAAGATCAAGACAGGAAGGGCCAGGTTTAGGGAAACAGGAAAAGTGATGCAAGGAAATGGACGACGTCAGAAGCCAGCCCACTACACACAGTCTACTAAAAGCCAAATTCACAACCAGTGCAATTATGGAGTCTTCGCTCTGGTCACCAATGAAACTTGTACTTTTGACAGGTATGTGAATCAAGCAAACTTTAAAGAAGAATAAATACTAACATTAACAAATACAATGCCATCATTACAAGACAGCTGTAAGCAACTTATTTATGTAATCTACGTGGCACCAAAACAGGCCGTAAAATGATGTGGGATATTTTCAAAGGTTCTGTTTTGTCTTTGTGTCCGGACAGCATGGCTCTCCAGTATGATGGATCCCTGCCGATTCTCTGACATTTGTGATTCTTGCCACAAACTTGCAACATGCAAGGCTTCGAATGGCTCCAACGAGGCTTGCTATTGTGACCATGGATATACCGGAGATGGAATTGCAAATTGCAATGGTAAATATCAATCACCAAAAATATTCATATGGTCACTGAATAGTTGTAATATTGATGATTATGTGTGTAGTCTACTGCCAACCACTGGAAATCTATATTTATAAATGTATATTTTCCAAAAATTCTGTCAATAACATTACAGCAGGGCAGTATGATATTTATGTCTATATAAAGTCACATATCTTTATATCTATAAATATATTTTCCACCCTCTTTAAATAAGTTTAAATGTCTTTAAAACTGTGGGAGAGGTGAAATCATTTTTAAAATGGTTTATATATGGTCGTTCCATAAAACTGATTATCGCATATTGCTCGTCAGACTGAAACCTATCCATTGAAAGGAGCAGGGTTGACTCTACAAGCTTTATTTCACAAACCCTTTTCAGAGCAGTCATCTTGACCTTGTAAACTACTACATAATATAGGACTCATCCGGTTGCGGTATAAAAAGATGCGTGATGTTTTTTTTTCTACTCATGGAATTCAGCCTCGTTGGAGGCTTAATAGTTGGCATATTGTGTCTGGCATTACAGTTATAATAAATGTAGTAAGAATATATGTAGTTAATTTAATACATACTGGCAGCCGCACAGTTTTCCCACCAAATAAACACTGGCAGATCATTTTGAGACGAAGAGGGTTGAAGTTCAATCTCTATCCTTACAACTTAACCCTGCTTACTGTTTTTGTTATGTAAACGGAGAAACGCTATTTTTTCATGAGGATGCTGCAGATAAAACATGAAAGTGAGCATGCAGGCGTGATGCTTGTGTCAGAGGAATTGCTAAAGCATCCTGTGCATGCTGCGAGGTATTTCCCTTCTGAATCCTAGTCACCTCTCATGAGAAGGCAGGATATCCCCTCTTAGACAACCTTTGTGCACAAAGTACAGATGAGAGGAAAAGCAGGCATTTGTCATTTATGGACAGCAGTGGAAATTCAAAGTCACTTCCAGTAAACGACATGAAGAGAGTTGACATCAGTATTCTAGTCATCCATCCATCCATCCATCTTCTTCCGCTTATCCGGGGTCGGGTCGCGGGGGCAACAGCTTCAGGAGGGACTCCCAGACTTCCCTCTCCCCAGCCACTTCATCCAGCTCATCCCGGGGGATCCCAAGGCGTTCCCAGGCCAGCTGAGAGACATAGTCTCTCCAGTGCATCCTGGGTCGTCCCCGGGGTCTCCTACCGGTGGGACATGCCCGGAACACCTCCCCAGGGAGGCGTCCAGGAGGCATCCTGATAAGATGCCCGAGCCACCTCATCTGGCTCCTCTCAACGTGGAGGAGTAGCGACTCTACTCCGAGTCTCTCCCGGATGACCGAGCTTCTCACCCTATCTCTAAGGGAGAGCCCGGACATCCTGCGGAGAAAACTCATTTCGGCCGCTTGTATCCGAGATCTCGTTCTTTCGGTCACGACCCATAGCTCGTGACCATAGGTGAGGGTAGGAGCGTAAATCGACCGGTAAATTGAGAGCTTTGCCTTTTGGCTCAGCTCTCTCTTCACCACAACGGACCGGTACAGGGTCCGCATTACTGCCGACGCTGCACCGATCCGCCTGTCGATCTCACGCTCCATCCTCCCCTCACTCGTGAACAAGACTCCAAGATACTTGAACTCCTCCACTTGGGGCAGGATCTCATCCCCGATCCGGAGAGGGCATTCCACCCTTTTCCGATCGAGGACCATGGACTCGGATTTGGAGGTGCTGACCCTCATCCCGACCGCTTCGCACTCGGCTGCGAACCGTTCCAGCGAGAGCTGGAGATCACGGCCTGAAGAAGCCAACAGCACCACGTCATCTGCAAAAAGCAGAGACGCGATGCTGAGGTCCCCAAACCGGACCCCCTCAACGCCTCGGCTGCGCCTAGAAATTCTGTCCATAAAAATTATGAACAGAATCGGTGACAAAGGGCAGCCTTGGCGGAGTCCAACCCTCACTGGGAACGAATCCGACTTACTGCCGGAAATGCGGACCAGACTCTGGCATCGGTGATACAGGGACCGAACCGCCCTTATCAGTTGGCTCGGCACCCCGTACTCCCGAAGCACCCTCCACAGAACCTCCCGAGGGACACGGTCGAACGCCTTCTCCAAGTCCACAAAACACATGTGGACTGGTTGGGCAAACTCCCATGCACCCTCGAGGATCCTGCCGAGGGTGTAGAGCTGGTCCACTGTTCCACGGCCAGGACGAAAGCCACACTGCTCCTCCTGAATCCGAGGTTCGACCTCCCGACGGACCCTCCTCTCCAGCACCCCTGAATAGACCTTACCAGGGAGGCTGAGGAGTGTGATTCCCCTGTAATTGGAACACACCCTCCGGTCCCCCTTCTTAAAGAGGGGAACCACCACCCCAGTCTGCCAATCCAGAGGCACTGTCCCCGATGTCCACGCAACGTTGTAGAGGCGTGTCAGCCATGACAGCCCCACAACATCCAGAGCCTTTAAGAACTCTGGGCGGATCTCATCCACCCCCGGGGCCTTGCCACCGAGGAGTTTTTTAACTACCTCAGTGACTTCGACCCCAGAGATTGGAGAATCCGCCTCAGAGTCTCTAGGCCCTGCTTCCTCAATGGAAGGCGTGTAGGTGGAATTGAGGAGGTCTTCGAAGTATTCTCCCCACCGACTCACGACGTCCCGAGTCGAGGTCAGCAGCACGCCATCCCCACTGTAAACAGTGTTGACGTTGCACTGCTTCCCCCTCCTGAGACGCCGGATGGTGGACCAGAATTTCCTCGAAGCCGTCCGAAAGTCATTCTCCATGGCCTCACCGAACTCCTCCCACGCCCGGGTTTTTGCCTCAGCAACCGCCGAAGCCGCGTTCCGCTTGGCCATCCGGTACCTGTCAGCTGCCTCCGGAGTCCCGCAGGCCAAAACGGCCCGATAGGACTCCTTCTTCAGCTTGACGGCATCCCTTACCGCCGGTGTCCACCAGCGGGTTCGGGGGTTGCCGCCACGACAGGCACCAACGACCTTACGGCCACAGCTCCGGTCGGCCGCCTCAACAATGGAGGCGCGGAACATGGTCCACTCAGACTCAATGTCCCCCGCCTCCCCCGGGACGTGGGAAAAGCTCTGCCGGAGGTGGGAGTTGAAGCTCTTCCTGACAGGAGATTCTGCCAGACGTTCCCAGCAGACCCTCACAGAGCGTTTGGGTCTGCCAGGTCGGACCGGCATCTTCCCCCACCATCGGAGCCAACCCACCACCAGGTGGTGATCAGTTGACAGCTCCGCCCCTCTCTTCACCCGAGTGTCCAAAACATGCGGCCGCAAATCCGATGACACGACTACAAAGTCGATCATCGAACTGCGGCCTAGGGTGTCCTGGTGCCAAGTGCACACATGGACACCCTTATGTTTGAACATGGTGTTCATTATTGAAAATCCGTGTCGAGCACAGAAGTCCAACAATAGAACACCGCTCGGGTTCAGATCAGGGGGGCCGTTCCTCCCAATCACGCCCTTCCAGGTCTCACTGTCATTGCCCACGTGAGCATTGAAGTCACCCAGTAGAACGATAGAGTCCCCAGAAGGAGCGCTCTCCAGCACTTCCTCCAGGGACCCCAAGAAGGGTGGGTACTCTGAGCTGCTGTTTGGTGCATAGACACAAACAACAGTCAGGACCCGTCCCCCCACCCGAAGGCGGAGGGAGGCTACCCTCTCGTTCACCGGGGTGAACCCCAATGTGCAGGCGCCCAGCCGGGGGGCAATAAGTATACCCACACCTGCTCGACGCCTCTCACCGTGGGCAACTCCAGAGTGGAAGAGAGTCCAGCCCCTCTCGAGAGGGCTTGTACCGGAACCCAAACTGTGTGTGGAGGCTAGTCCGACTATATCTAGTCGGAATCTTTCTGCCTCGCACACCAGCTCGGGCTCCTTTCCAGCCAGAGAGGTGACATTCCATGTCCCAAGAGCCAGCTTCTGCAGCCGGGGATCAGACCGCCAAGGTCCCCGCCTTTGGCTGCCGCCCAGCTCACATTGCACCCGACCCCTTCGGCCCCTCCCACAGGTGGTGAGCCCATGGGAAGGGGGACCCACGTTTCCATTTCGGGCTATGCCCGGCCGGGCCCCATGGGCGAAGGCCCGGCCACCAGACGCTCGCCTTCGAGCCCCGCCTCCAGGCCTGGCTCCAGAGGGAGGCCCCGGTGACCCGCGTCCGGGCGAGGGAAAACTAAGTCCATTTATATTACTCATCATAAGGGGCTTGTGAGCCGTGCTTTGTCTGGCCCCTCACCTAGGACCCGTTTGCCATGGGTGACCCTACCAGGGGCATGAAGCCCCCGACAACATGGCTCCTAGGATCATAGGGGCACGCAAACCCCTCCACCACGATAAGGTGACGACTCGCGGAGGGGGTATTATTATTCTAGTCAATCATCCATTAAATCAATTAAATATTTAAATCTGAATTAAACAACTTCAAAACCTTCCAAAACAAGGACATTGCATGTAATTATTTATATGAACATGCCTCAAAGCCAAAACAAAGAAAGCCATGTTTACACAGCATCCATCCATTCCATATATTTTTTTCTGCTTGTGAGGCAGACATGTTGGTTAAAATCATGAGCATTCTTTCTTCCAAGCAACAACAACAACAAAAAAACAATAAAGGTCGCACAATGCACTAATACAATACCTAAAGTGAAAATTACTCATCCATCACACATGCCAGAGCCAAATGCCAAAAGGAGGAAATATAACACCTCGGAATGCAATAGAGAATCTCATCTCATATCATAGCTATCCCTAGTTACCATGGAATAAACCCCAGTGGTTGTGAGCGGTATAGTCAAGTCATCAGTCTGACTGAATACTTCATGATATGAATCACGCCGTGACATATGTTCCACAGCTTCGCCTTTCAGTCAGCGATTTCACACAGTTTTAACAGACAATTTTCCAGTTGGGAAAATGCTTGCCTCTCAACAGTCACACAATATTAGCACATAGTATATTGTTTAAGACACTTCACTATCTCGACTATGTCTCTCTGCCTGGCTGGATTTGTTCAGGTCAGTGGTGTTCATTTGTGGACTGCTACCAGGATGTATCCCCTATGTCTGTTGTTTACAAATATTGTTAATTTCATTTAAATAATGCATTTAAAATCAGTAAACAAATCATATGACCTTCCTTGAAAAATCAACTCGGTACATTGTGCTTCTTTACGATGTGTTATCAGACAGTGACTGTGGAAATAGGCGGAGATGATTTCCCAGGTAATCATAATGTTCTTTCTGTTCTTGCCACAGATGACAATGAATGCCAGAATGTGACAAACATTTGCGGCAACAAAGGCAACTGCACCAATACAAAAGGCAGTTATTACTGTACGTGTTTGCCCGGTTACACTTCAACTGGACAAGCCAAGTTCCAGACGAATGATGGAACTGAGTGCGTAGGTAAGAATGGTATTTTTCATCACGTACATATTTGTTAATGTTAGAGAATTATATTGTCGTAAAAGCAGAGTAGTTTTTAGTTATGATTAATGTAGCTCAAATAATTTAATGACTTCAACAATGGCATTGAAAATGAGGATTAAGATGATTACCACCCAATATGGTAATTCTGAAAATTATCTAATGGATTAATTAAAGCCTTAAGATCTTGAACTGATGATGTTATGTGTGATTTCCTTTGTGTCATTATGGTAATGTATTTGTAAATTACTGATTTACCTTTTCAATGCGTGTGAACGCAGACGAACAGCTGTTAGGTGTTGGCTGCTGGAAAAGCGTGTGAATGTGAGAACTGTTTTGTCTTTCATTGAACTATGGAGAATAAACACATTGGAGGTGCTTCTTCCCCAGGCCTTTTGCTTCCTCTCCATCTGCTGCTCTGAGAATTCACTCTCGGGATCTTTGGCTCAATATTCGGCATGAACAACAACACTTTCTTTACAAATGTTCAACTGTGTCTCAGCCCACACACATAATGGAAAAAAAGTCGTCCACCTTACGAGAATGATTATGCATCATTTTTTATGCAGGATACATCAAATTAAATGAAGTTATCAATTGCAATGCTTGGATTTTATTATATGTGATTATGTTTTGTTATGTGGTTAGCTGCCTCTTACATGCAGAATCTCCTTAAATTTAATTGCTCTTTGTGTGCATTATTCAGACATTGATGAATGTGAGGCAGGAGGGGGATGTGGACCCAACTCACATTGCCATAATATCAATGGATCTTTCTATTGCACTTGTCAGCGTGATTACATCCCAACTTCTGGCACCAAGCACTTTCATCCAGAGCAAGGTGGAAGATGTAAAGGTCAGTATAAGAAGGAAGAATACACATGCACACTCACCACATTCGCTTATAGTGTGATTTATACTCGGACTTTTTTCCACATATTCAAACCCGCTACTGCAAATGTTGATGTTGCATAAAAATAAGACTGGTAAAGGAACAATGCTTTTCGTGGAAGTCACTTCAACTGGTTATTTTTTATTGTTATGTATTTGATATTTGTTTGTTGTTATTTTTAAATGTATTTATTGTTACTTTTAATTTAGCGTTATTTTTCTAATTGTTAATTTTCAGAACATCCCCAAAAAAACTGCCATGACAACATTGGGTGCATCACACAGACTGTCAATAAAACACTTCAGTATGTAAGTACCCCATCTTCTGGCTTTCAACGGATCTGATTGACATTCATAAGAAAGAACAGATATTCATTCACTATATTTATGGTGAGCACAAGCATGTCATTTGCAGAAAATCTCCAGACTAAAAGTTTGGAGACTTCATTTGCAATACCTACAACCAAAATCTAACAGTGTCTCTGGACAGTGGTTGAAAATGACTGTATATTTAAATACACCTGCACAATCAAATTAGATCTAAAGCTAGAGCTGCTGCAAATCTAATAACCCTAATGAATCAATACAATTTGATTTTGGATGGCGCCAAATCACCTGGCCTAATCGATCTACTCGAGAGCAACATGTGATGACTGAGTTTTCTGAGGAAAGCAAAAAGGGTTCAAGCACTTACCCAATTGCACCTTGCTCAGGAAGATATGGCATATATTAAAAATCCAGCTGTAATCCACCCTGCATGCCACCAAGACCAGGAGATGCACAGGTCCTTGGGTTTTTCGGGTCTCTCTGCTGCAGCACACCTGATTCAATGACCTCATCAGCAAGCTAGATCACGACCCAATCAATCAGATGTGTGAAGGAGGGAGACTTCTAAAAAAGGCGGGGCAGCGGATCGGACCGGACTTGCCTACTCCTAAGCTTTGTGATTTGATAACATCTCGCTGCTCAAAATTTAGTTGTTTGACCTTTGTGGCATATTTTTCAATAAAACACGTAACTTACCACTGTATTGTGTTTTAGCGCTGTTAACAGTATTGAATTGTGATGTCCTTATTTAGGTCAGTTTGAAATAATAGCAAATAATGACAACATTTTATCATCCCTGTTTATATTATAAATGTATACCAGAGCTCATCAGATCTAATAGGCTTGTCTGAGAGTGAAGAGGTGGAAACCAATTTCATAAAACAAACGTCATTGTTTTCAATCTTCGTACTGCTGTTTCGATTTTCTCTAAAAAATGGAATGTTAGTTGCTATTTTTTGCTGCCCTTTTAGATGAGCAACCTGACTGAGCCCCTGAGCCTCCTGAATGAAATTGCTCAGCAGTCATCCGGGGATCTGACCTCTGTGGAAGTGATTGCGTACGTTGAGGCCTTGAGCCGGTCCACGTCGTTGCTGGCCACAGGAGAAAAAGATCAGCCTGTTGTGCAGTCAACTCTCATAGTAATCCCCACTCACTGTTTCATTCTTCTCACTCACTGTTTTGACCATGACATTTCTTTTCTTGCGGGGTTTATGAGAAGCATGCGGACGCTTTATTGAAGGAATCACAAATGCTCTTGTCAACAGAAATTAGTTAAAGCAGTCAACAACTTAGTAGAGAAGGATGAGCTGGTGGCGTGGAGCAGGATTAAAGAGGAGCGTCGGGAGCAAACCGTCACCAAGCTGCTGCACACAGTTGAAGAAAGTGCTCTTACTTTGGCTAACAGCCTCCAAACTCCATATGAGTTTCAAATTAAAGATACACAAATGGGTAAGACCAAAATTTACACTATGACTTGTGTTTGTTTTTATCTGCCAATTCCTTTCCACAGAAATGAGACTCTTCACTTTTGATGCCAATAAGAAAAAACCTACATTGTCATCAAGTATGGGCGGCGACATCATGACTCTAAGTCCAAAGATGAAAGCGAAAGAGGAAAGTAAAGGTGAGTTGAATCACAGTTTAATGATGGAAAATGCTGCTTTAGCAAATTCTGCTGGAACAATCTGCAACTGCACTGGATGTTGAAATGTTAGCGAAGCGGTCACGGGTACCTGACTCACAATCTCTGCTCTAGTTTATCCTGAATGTGTTGGACGTGAGGTCAAGGCTATTTGATCTTCCAAGTTAAATTCATCCAAGCATGTCTTTGTAGACCTTGCTTTGTGCACTGTGGGCTTTCCATACTGTCACTACTTTTGGATTCAAATCTCAGATACCTTACAAATCTCAGTATTGAGAAATTCAATACTTCTTGTTGGTCAGCAAAGTCAGCCGAAGAATGAGGTTGGACCGTCGTCAATGGTTTCCTCAACTTGTGTCGTCCATCAGAGAGCGTGTCAGTGGTGTTTGTGCGATATGACAGCATGGGAGACATCCTGAAGCCGAGCATCGACCCGGGTGTCAGTGACTACTCGCACTATGCGGAAACGGGGGAAATCACTGTCAATTCCCAAGTGGTGGCAGCGGCCGTCAAACCTGCTGACATCTACCAGCTTGACCATGTCATCTTCACTCTCAGGCACGTTGAGGTAAAGATGAATGGGCACGCTGTCTTTCATTCAATTTGCTGCTGCTGCAAATTTGCAGTGCAGAACCTTTTTGCAGGGAGTTCCCCTTAATATCTAGTCATACTGCTGCAGTAAGCATTTTTGTGCTGTACCTTACTAAAACTTTGCTTCCCGGCAAAGTTTTATTCAGTTTGAAGTCTTGATAAGCATCATAACTAGTACGCGACTTGCATTTGTTGTTGTGGCAATTAACAGATGGAAGAAGTACCAGGGCTAAAAAAAATAACCAAAATAAATGACAAAGGTTGAGTTAACAAGTTGAATTGCATCATATTACACTTGCAAAATTTTAACAAGTCAGTAACTGAATCCAGTTCTTTTCAAGAACAGGCACAATTGATCAAAAAGTATGGCGTTACATTGATTCTGAATACCCAGATTGCAGCAGTAGAATTTGGTAACAATTTATACATTTATTATATGTTAAGACTCAGATATTAACATAAATGATTTATGACATGTTCTGTTCGCATTTATGTAACTTAATAATAGTTAATTTATTTCTGTCCCAAAACATGCAGCATTATTATTTTTTGGGGGGGGGGGGAATAATTTCAACACTCATGAACTAGTTATTACATTTAATTTAGTCAAACTGATCCTACAAAATGCAATTGCATTTGAATTTCATTGACATTTAATGAGATGTTTTTTCTCTCCACTGTTCCAAATTCAGTACAGATGTCCATCTCACTGGCTCTTTTGTTACATTCTCTCCTCCAAAGCCTGTCGACCTCAAAACCGATGTGACCAAATGCGCCTTCTGGGAGTACACAACTGACAGCCTGCAGGGTCACTGGGCCACGCATGGCTGCAAGACCGTGCAAGTCAACAGCAATGCCACCACGTGCACCTGCAACCACCTCACACACTTTGCTATTCTCATGTCTTCGGGACGAGCCAATGTAAGGTTTTAGATGTTTATTGCAAAACATATCCACTCTACCCCAAATGTCATTTTGGAGGTTTGGCACCACCAGTAGCAGAGGTAGAATTTTTTCCTTGGGGGAGCCAAGGATAACACCGTGAGTCCGAAATGAATAAATAAATAAATAAATAAATAAATAAATAAATAAATAAATAAATAAATAAATACATAAATACATAAATAAATAAATAAATATACACACAAACTCCAAATATTCTTCAAAAAATGCTGATAAAGATTCTTGACATGATCTTTATGGAGGACAGGTGCAAATCGGAAAATACCCAAAAGTGAATAATCTAGCCTGGCATCTGGTGGTCCAAGCATATTCCAGGGTGGGAGAGTGCCCCCGTGGCACTGTGCCCCCGTGGGCACTGTTGTTTAATATACCATGGCATATTATTTTTAATTATCACTTGATTCTTAGATGTTTTACCTTTAATACAGCAGGCTCACAGATTGAATTGTGAGATAGAAACACCATCCATTTCTCTTTTCTTGTCAGTTCATCGCCCACCAAACCGTCCTGACCCGCATCACCCAGCTAGGGATGATTATCTCCCTCATCTGTCTGTCCATGTGCATTTTCACCTTCTGGTTCTTCTGTGAGATCCAGAGCACCAGGACTACCATTCACAAGAATCTGTGCTGCAGTCTATTCATGGCTGAGTTCATCTTCCTTGTGGGGATCAACATGTACACTCACAAGGTGACGATCAAGAACATTCAACCCAGCCCCAAACATTTTCTGGTATTCTGATATAGATCGCAAACCTCCTAAAAATATTCATTGCAAAATAAATTTAAACATATTGTATGTAGTTATGTTTCTAAGACATCTGTTGTTTACTGTATCTTAATCACATGAGTTAAGGTCGCCACCTACACAGTGACTTTTTAAAAGTTGAAATGAAGTAAAGGAAGGAAGAAAAGTCAATATGTTAATGTCACTCTGTAGGGTGTTTGAGATAACAACAACAATGTTATTTTCCTTTTCGTCATGATTTAACGCGCCGTTGAATATCAAGTCTCATATTCAACTCTGTGGGAAAAGAAAGTTTTGTTCACATGTTAATGTCACTTCATTGGTTTTTAAATCTGGATCTATCATTTTTATTGTCTCGGTATAATTTAAGTTTTATGGTCACTTGCAGTGGTGCAGTAAATGTGTGAGACTAACATGAAAATCAACATTTATATGTTTTTCAGGTCATTCAATTGGCCTTTCAAATGAAACATTCTCTCTCTGTCTCTCTTTCTTTGTTTCCTGGCAGCTCTTTTGCTCGATTATTGCGGGGCTGCTGCACTATTTCTTCCTGGCGGCCTTTGCCTGGATGTGCATCGAGGGCATCCATCTGTACTTAATAGTGGTTGGCGTCATCTACAACAAAGGCTTCCTGCACCGTAACTTTTACATTTTCGGTTATGGAAGCCCAGCAGTGGTCGTGGCCATCTCAGCCACGCTGGGTTCCAAGTATTATGGCACTGATAAAATGTGAGCATATACGTATGTATGTTTTATCATTTTTATTTGATGACGCATAGACCTTCACTAAAACTCAAACGACGCTGTTCGGTGTGTGGGTTGCTGGGGTCTATTTATTCTTAAGGCGTTTGGATTCATGGCTGGTTAGGACGAAAGTGCATGATATTAATTGTATATTTACGGCCTAATTTAAAATAAGTAAACTGTAGTTAAAAATAAATACATGAGTGCTGTTTCTACCTACCGACATTTTTTATTTTAAATTTATTTTCATGATGAGTATCTCTGCTTGTGTTTGGGGGGAGCCGAAGTGGTTGCTGACCCAAACAGGGTTCTATTGATTCAGATCAGAAAAAAAAGAAGCTGAGGTCCAATGATAAAAGGCAGGCAAAATTCAATTAATCAAGATCACTAAGTGGGACATCTTGCTTTTGTATTTTAGGTGTTGGCTGAGCACAGAGAACCACTTCATATGGAGCTTTATTGGACCTGCTTGTTTGATCATTCTGGTAAGTTATTTAAGCAAGAAGCAAGCAAGCTCACGGTTTAAAATGGACAGAAATTGTGATGTGATTTTTTTGATCTCCACTCAGGTGAATCTACTGGCCTTTGGAGTGATCATCTACAAAGTCTACCGACACACGGTGGTGAAGAAGCCTGAAATAAGCCACTATGAGAACATCAGGTGGGATTATTAATACTTGGTTAGAATTGGGTTGGGCGTCTCAAATTTGTCAGCATGATTGTGTTGTTTGTGGCTTGTCAGGTCATGTGCCCGTGGAGCCATAGCGCTGCTCTTCGTGCTGGGTGCCACCTGGACCTTCGGAGTGCTGCACATCCTCTATGAGAGCACACTCACCGCATATCTGTTCACCATCACCAACGCCTTCCAGGGCATGTTCATCTTCATCTTCCTCTGTGTGCTCTCCAGAAAGGTAATGCTGACTCATGGATTCATATGAAAACCTATTCAAACACATGAGAAGAAATTGAACCCAAACTACTTCATCTCCATCACTGCCAAATTTAGATATATTATGATAAATTATGGCTGCATATTTTTGCACATGATTACATAATTTTCATGGATTTTAATGATTATAGTTGGTGGTAAACCAGTACATGCATGCTAGAAATGTCCATGGTGTATTGCTATGAATATCAAATTTTATTTGAATAAAATGTAAAATATGGGAAATGGTAAAATTTAGTATTCACTGTATTATCATCAGAGTCATAGTTTAATTTTTTATAATTTCTCCCCTCTCATGTAGGTGAAATATGGTAATTGGTATAAAAATATAAATAAATATGTTAACATAGGCAATTGTGTAATTTTTGTTGTTGTTTCAGATTCAAGAGGAGTACTACAGGCTTTTTAAAAACATGCCATGCTGTTTTGAATGCCTAAGATGAATTCAGTAAATGAATTCAAGCACCAGATCAACTTGAACAATGTTGGAAACTATACTAAAAAACAGATGCTATGTGAATGTGGAAAAATCCTTTATTCCATCATTGTCTGTTTATATTTAATTCATTTCTGTTTCAATGCATGCAATAAATGTTGTCCATTCATGAAATCCATTTCACCTTAAAGACGGGGTGGGCAAATCCGGTCCTTAGGGGACGGCGTCCTGCAGGTTTTATAGGTCTCCCGGCTGCAACACACCTAATTCAAATGATCAGGATTGTTATCCAGCTTCTGCATACCTTGCTTATTATCTGACCATTTGACCATGTGTTGCAACAGGGAGCCATATAAAACATGCAGGACTGGAATTGCCCACACCTCCCTTTGAGTAACCCTGCAATCAACATACATTTGCCTTTTTGTATTGTTTTTATTTAATGCCCGTTGTAGTCTTTATAACATAACAGAACTGCACTTACTCTTGTATATGTTAAATTAATAATAAAATGAGTTTGGCAAACAAACCATGCTCGGCTTATTCTCAGTTGAGTATTGAAAAACTCAGCCTTTATGTGCTTCTTGGTGAAATAATGAACAATGGCGCTATCTAGCGGTAAAAAATAAAAAACTCTTGGAGCGTCTGCAAAACACTTGGATTGGCGAGTTTCTGTTGTTTGTTTTCTGTCTTCTCAGCAAATGTTAATTATAATTTGATGAATGATGTCAAATTATAATTAACAAAGTGTTCAATAATGTTCCATTTCCCACGTCATATAATTATTTTCCATTAAAATATTTTCTATTAAAATGCTTTTTCATTAAAATGAATAAATTGTATTTTTGTATTTTAAAATGCTTTGTGGGGCTCTAAACTATATCAATAAATTACACTACAGTAAATATGTCATTAATTTCTTACCATAATGGTTATAGCAAATGACCATTTACAGTAGTCCTATTAAATATGAAAATCGTCGTACCCACATTGAGCCACTAGATAGCAGCACTCACCAAGCCTTACACATTTAGTTATACTCAATTACATTAACCATTCAGTTACAAGCAATGTAATATGTGGGATTCATTTATTATCTTGCACAGATAAGCCTTTGTCCTCAT
The DNA here is from genome assembly GCF_024217435.2 of Syngnathus scovelli. Taxonomy (NCBI): domain Eukaryota; kingdom Metazoa; phylum Chordata; class Actinopteri; order Syngnathiformes; family Syngnathidae; genus Syngnathus; species Syngnathus scovelli. The sequence continues at coordinate 7,531,819 of NC_090856.1, forward strand.
CATCAACATTATTTCTAAAGGTGTTTTTGCATATCAGTGTATTGGTCATAAAATTTAAAATAAGATACACTTACCATTTAACATACACAACTTTTCTTATGAATAACTTATAGTATTTAAAGTATAGTATAGAATAAAAAGTGGAAACCAAGCTCAAACCTTTATTGACTGCATCTAAAGTTCTACACTTTTTCTTTTTGAAATTATTCACCTAGGTGTACGACTAACACTATCCCAGTATGACTATACCACCTTTTCCATCTATCTGTTGGCTTTATAACTTATTTCCACCAGGGTCGTGATTGGACTGGTTGCCAAAATATAAATTTGCAATATTATTTGATTTCTACACCAAAAGGTACTGCTCAGCCTATAATAAGACATATGGCATGTGCAAACAAACGTCTGTCAGTAATGTGAAGTGCAGTTTTACACTACTGTAAATTACAACAATAATATACATACTAAATGATGTATATGTATGATGGTTACTTTGTGTTTTTGCCTTTATTTATCTTCTACCTGCAGCTGTTGATGATTACCTGTCTTTGTCATGTCATTGTGACAATGTCAACGTGTTGCCGCCAAGTCAGTGTTGACTTTACATTGATGTTGACTGGCTAAAAAACCCGAATGTGACCTGCCCGCACAGGTCAACACAACCAGGTTGCCTAATCAAACACACTCAGCTATTTAAAGGGGTGATGTGAAATGTTTGCTTGCACCCACATTGACCATGAGAGGGTTCATCCTCTGCTGCCTTGTGGCCCTGGCCGGTAAGTGATTTGAATAAAAAATAATAATTACGTACTTTTGAAGAAATATTTTTACAGAATGCTTCCCAATCAGGTCCCCCTAATGCTGTCTTATTATATATTTTTTAGCATGTGAAAGTGTCCGCTATGGTGAGTATTGCAGCATACGTATTCCACAGGACTAAACTCCTTTTTTTCTAGTATTGTGTTTAAAATGAAATATTTTCACTTAATGCTTTTAAAAACGGTTTCCAGATTTCAGCCTAAACCCCAAGAAATCCTATGAATATAAATATGAGGGACTGGTCAATTTTGGACTGGGCATGCCAAACATGGCTGAGTCTGGGGCCAAACTAACATGCAAGATTAAGATTGTCGGCGCGTCTGCGCAGAGCTTCAGCCTTCAGGTAAGCAGAAACGTGAAATATAGGAAATATAACACAAAGTTGTGAAGTTATGTGGTTGCATAACTTCAAAAACATTTGAAAGCATCAGTGACAATGCAATTACATATTCAAATGTGCCCACTATATTGAAAAAGTGGTTCAACTTTTTGTTGCTCTGTGCTCTTTTTGATTACTTAAATTTCATATCTAATACAGAATTGTCACTCGTTGCACTTCATCTATTTATTCTAGTGCTTGTACTCATTAGGGTTACTGGGCAAGAGAAAGAAACTGTTTTGGACTTTCTTTCTTTCTAATTAATTGGCCGCTTAATTACCCGATTTTTTTTCTGTCAAATATCGGGATTGGCCTGAAAGAGATCCACTTCACTCTGGCTCTTTAAGTTCCAACTGCACCTCTGTTGGTTGGAGCCAAGTTGCACGCTCCATTTTTATCCATCTATTACCTACTATTTATACATTATTGATTTAATATATGTCTGCTATGTACAGGAATCCTTTTCATTCTTTATAAAGAACCATGAAGAAGGTTATGTTATGTTTAGTGCATTGCTGCTACAAAAGCACATCAGCCCGAATGACAAATTGCTATATTTTTGTGGCCTTTGGTGTTTGGTACCCCACTGTTATGGATCGGTTGTTTTGTAATTCTGTCTATTGACTGCAGTCCACGGACATCCATCCATCTAAATAACGTTTTAGCCTGACTGAATAAAAGGTGACCCTAAATATTACAAACATAACCTGCTCTACGTACACCAAGGACACAGCTCTTAATTGTTTTATCATCTGTCATATTTTAAGAATATTTTTAGTATGTTTAGATGTCACTAGTCTTATGTGATTAATGTCCACTTTTTGTTTAAAGATTGCAGATTTAGCCTTTGAGGAGTTTAATGGCTTCCCAGGGAAGGACAGCTTCATTGCTTCCGCTAAACTCACTCAGCGAATTGCGGCCCAGCTTGTCAAACCTTTTATGTTTGACTTTGCCAGTGGGCATGTGGGCAACATCCACGCCTCAGCTGAAGTATCCGACACTGTTGTCAACATCGTTAGAGGCATACTCAGCTTCTTCCACGTGACTGTCAAGACCACACAGACGTTCTATGAACTCGAGGAGGTGAGATCACACGTTCTCTTCTGTATTCAAAGTCCATTAGCCTCATTAGCGTTTCTAAAAATGTGATTTTATTTGAAGGCTGGCATTCATGGCATGTGTAAGAGTAACTATGCCGTTGAAGAAAACAAGGAAACAAGGGACATGACCATCACTCAGGTTGTGGATGTCACGAACTGTAGGGAGAAGGCAGAACGCTACAGTGGAATGGCAACCGCTGTGCTTGACGATATTTCCAAAAAGGTCTGTTCGGGTGACATATGTGAAAAGATTTCATCGTAAATTGTACAGAAAGGTTTGTTACCTACCTATAAAACCTCATGATGTAATGTGTCCTCCATTCCAGAGAGGAGATTCTCTTATTTCAACCATGCGATACGTTTACACCATTAAACCAACTACTGAAGGAGGCTTGATTTCCAGGGCTCATGGTTTGGAGCAGCAACACTTCAGTCCTTTCAATGTGAAGGGCGGAAGCTTCAAGATGAAAGCAACGTAAAACATGACTAAATCTTACATTCTGCTCACAGCTAACCTTGCATGCAATGCTAACAAGTTCAAAATGTCCATCCTGCAGGAAAGAATTAGTGCTGCTGGATGTGAGAGATAAGCCGTCTGCTGTTACCGGCAAACATGGGCCAATGGAAAACAGAGGCAATATTATTTACAAGTTTGTCAAAGCAGGTGCACACCTTCCTATCCTCATGCAAAAGTCGGATGATGCATCGTCAAAGGTAACGATTGTTTCTTGGTATTTTTCCATTCATATCAAATGTGACATAAGATATTGAGGGACTCAAACATTTCTTCTTTCTGCAGGCTGTTGAGTTGATCAAACATTTAGCTGAAGTCAATAAGTACCAAATCGAGAGTGCAACAACTGAGGATGTGATGAAGTTGTATCAACTCCTACGATTGGTGCCTTATGAAGGATTAGAAGCTATGTGGAAGCAGTTTGCTGCCCATGATGAGTACAGGTCAATCTGAGCGTCATTAAGTGAGAAAGAAACTTACAGAACCTGTTAGTTATTTTTGCTAAATCCAAATGGGAACGGGGTGATTGCATGGTGCACATTATATCCAAATCAGATCCACTTCAGTAGAATGAGTAATGACTGAATAGTTAATCCTCATTCATGTCTTCAGTCTGACACTTCATCTGATTAAAAATGCATTATCGTGTCAGTTCTGATTAAAGAAAGGTTAATGCAAAAATCAGCTCTCCGTTAAAACGAAGGAAACCATTGACACTTAATAATTTATTAAAAGCAACCCCTGACCTTTATCTCTCCGGCATGATTTAATTTAATTACTTTTAAGGATAATCTTAAACGTGATAGATTAGAAATACGTAATCAATTTCCTCTGGCTTTGCCCTCATTAGACGGTGGTTTTTGGACACGATTGTAGAAGTCAACGATGCCAGAATCCTTAAGTTCCTACAAAGGAGGTTCCAAGAACGAGACATAACCGTTTCCGAGGCCGTTCAAACGCTCTTGCTGGCCTTCGATCATCTTGACGCTACTCCTGAACTGGTTGAGATGGCTAAAGTGAGGATGGATAAAAGTAGCACAAGGCTATTTGAACAAAGACAACCGTTTTTTTCGAAGATAATGTTGGCGTCTTTTCTTCTCAGAGCTTCCTGAACATGCCCTACAGTAAATCCAACATCTTTGTATGGCACACTGTGGCCCTTTCTTATGGCTCCCTGGTGTACAAGCACTGCGCCTACTACACACCTTGCCCAGTATCTGCTGTTCAGGTAACAAAACCATCACACATGCACTTTTGCATTGCAGTAGAATTTCAGATATCAATTGTCATCTAGTTTATATCAGTTGGGTTCACTTTTTTTTCCCCTTAAAAACGTTTTTCCAATCTTAAGTGTATGATGAACTTCCATTTATCACAGGGGATACATTTCAGACACACAAGCCCTAAAAAAAAGTTTTAATATATTTTTATGCCTCCTACAACTTCAAACACATTTATTATTAAAACACAATTTTAAAATATTGCTTTCCACCTGTTCTCATTATTTTGCTATCAAGAAATGGGAGAAAATTATGTACCACTCTAATACTCTCACATGGACCAAGTATGCTTGTTTCAAGCTGTTTATTTGTCACAGGAAGTTCAAGTTTCTTGTACTACTGACCGATACAACAAAAGAGAAATAATCATTGCATATTTAAACACCAGAATATTTCAACAAAAGCATATAATAACAAACGTTAGCTATCTTAACACTAACATACCGGATCATGTGAAACGCTTTTATTGGTGAAAGGAAATTTTGGCAATTTGCAACTTGTGGCGCAGGCTCAGATTCAATTAGCTGAAAACGCTTTACTGAGTGGCTGCAAAGGTTCTACCGAAGATGTAAAACTTATACTGACCATGACAAAGATTTTATTCCCTTCCCTAGCCACTGCTGGACTTCGCTCTGGACAGTATGAAGAATAACAATGAGAAAGACATGGTTTTGGCTCTGAAAGCTCTGGGCAACGCGGGTCATCCAGGCAGCACTAAAACCATCATGCGGTTCCTCCCTGGAGTTTCTGCTAACCCAGTTGATCTCCCTCCTCGTGTGCTGAGTGCTGCTGTACAGGCCTTGAGACTCATCGCTTCACGAGACCCACACAGTGTAAGAACACAAGACATGGATGACGTGTGAAGGTTCTAAAATGGTAGAAGGATATTAATCTACTCAAGTATAAATACCGTGTTGAATTTATGGCAAATAAGGTTTGCATGGAATTGTGAAAAACGTACGTTTTGGCTGTACCCTGACTCTGAAAGCTCATTATGATGAAAATATTCTACTTTTCAGGTCCAGCAAATCACAATGAGTCTTTACCTGCAAAAGGACCTTTGCGCTGAGTTGCGCATGTTAGCCTTGATGATCTTATTTGACACAAAGCCATCAATGGCCCTGGTGTCTACTGTGACTGCACATCTGCAAGAGGAGAAAAACCTTCATGTTATTAGTTTTACGTACTCCTATTTGAGAAGCATGGCCAGATCCAGAACTCCTGACAACCCATTCCTGTGTGTATACTGATCAAAATAATCAAGGGCATAAGTTAGCAATACCACTCATCTTTTTTTTTTTTTTTTTTTGCTGTCTGCATAAGGTCTACTGCCTGTAATGTAGCAGTGAAAATCCTGGCTCCAAAATTTGGCCGCATCACCCATCGCTTCAGCAAGGCATTTCGCTTGGACTGGTTTAATGGTATATTCACATACAGCAATATTGTTTGGCATTCTCTTTAAAGAGCCTATATGACTCTATACTTTCCCAATGCAGATGATTTACTTCTCGGCACAGCTGGGGAGTTCTTCATGCTAAGAAATGCAACAGAAAACATCCCAACTGAAATCATGATGAAAGGAAAATTGTATTTCATTGGTAGAATTATTCAGCTTTTGGAGGTACAGTATATTGAAATGTATTTAAATATTGATGTGATGCAAATGTCGTCCAAAATGAAATGAAATGATACACGGAGGTGTTTCTCTTTTCAAGATGGGAGTACGTTCTGATGGAATAAAGCAAATGTTTGCCCCCATCATCCCTCAACTCAAAGGAGACCTTAGTGACTTGCAGATCATTTATCGGCAGGTTGGGACATTATTTCAACTCTTAATTTAAGTTTTAGTAAAAATTGTATCCCTGAAAATTGTTATCGTGTAATGTTTCAGCTTCAAAACTTGGAAACCAGTGACAAACCCCTTCTTCATTTCTATTCTCGTGCTTCTGGACAAGAGTGGTTTTTTGCAGATATCAACAAGGAGCATATTCACAATATCATGAATGTGAGAGCATAAAACACCAAATATACACAGAGCAAATATAATCCCACTGTAGTGTGTACTGACTATTTAACTTTCACATGCAGGCTGTGAATCCTTCTGCAGGCAAAAACAGCGCCGTGTGGACAGCCATTGAGAATTTACAGAAAGGAATTTCATGGCATCGAACAAAGGCCTTCTTAATCTTTGAGACTCGCTACTTCCAAGCTACCACTCTCGGCCTTCCAGTGGAGATCAGCAAATATTATCAGACTCTTAATGGCATCACTGTGAATGGTAACATCCCTATTTAATAAAAACCTCTGGATTACGTATATTTAAAACTACTTTTTGAGTGTCAAATATTGTTGACATTCTTTTTGTTGTTTTTAGCAAAAGCTGCAATGAATCCACCATTGACTGATCACCTCGGCCAACTCTTGACCTCAGAAATATCACTGGAGACGGATGGCTTCATTGGGTAAATATGTCAAACAATGTACGAAAAAAGTTTATATCATTTCATCTCTTGAATTAAACTTTCTTTTTAACAGTTGCACAAAGGATATTTGGCTGTCCTATGGTATCAACACAGAGCTTTTCCACAGTGGGGTTGAGTTTAAGAGCAAAATACCATATTCCATTCCATGGAAGTTATCTGCCAAGATTAACATCAGAGAAAGAAAATTTGAACTTGACATCCCTTTGAGCAAAAAGGATGTTGAACTCATCTCAGTCAGGTATGATTTGGGGGGGGGGGGGGGGGGGGGGGGGGGGGTCGTCGAAAATGTAAAAGTAGAAAAAAAATATTTCTGTACACTTACTGATCATTTATTCTGAATAAGCGATGCTTTGTGAAATCATTATCTTTTATTCATACACTCTGTACATCATATGTGTTTACAACTACATCCTCAAAAATCCTCACAAGAGGTGAAGCATTTTGATTTCCTTGAATGTTTGGCGCTTCCTTTCTTCAGCCTTGTACTGACCTGCCTATGGAACAACTCTGTAAAAAAAGAAACAAACCCTTGAACAGGTTTCATTACACCGTAGAGATTCACAAATATATTTTGCTCCAACGGTCGACAGTCAGACTATTTTTCACAGGGGCTATGGGGAGTAATGACCACAACAACATCTAACTGGTCCAAAGTGGCATCAACAATCTAATTAGCTAAATATCCTGCATGCGGGAATTCGTGGTCCCTCACTGATTAATTGTTTGTTTGGTGGCCATTCAACAGGCCAAGGTGTGTGTAAATGGGTTGGGTTGGCGCTAGCACTGTGCCACAGCTGCTGGTGAAATGATTTGGCTCAATCAAGCCTGTTTTATTTTCTTTCAAACCTTTGAGTGGTTCAGTTTAAAATATTTTTTTAGAAATGTAAGTATGGTGTGTTTATATGCCAAAATTGATATTAAATGAAGAGCTTTTTTTTTGACAATCTTGCTGAATACGAAGACTTATAACTGCCGTCAATGTTACCTGGGTCAGTGTGGCAACCATAATGACTTGACTTGGCATTACTGTTTTATGCATCATTTGATTTACAGTCTCGAGGCAGTTTCCAGCTAACAGGGCAATAAGTGATTTGCTGTGTCAGGGTATGGAAAAAACAACATACACAAAAATGAACATTGATCTTGTTTTTTTCTTTTCCTGACCAATAGCTCTGATGTATACGTAGTCTCCAGGAACATCGAAACGCCAGCTTTGCCCAAAAGAACCCCCATGATGCCCAAAGCTATTGACTCAAATGACAAACTTGTCAGAAAGGATCCATCAGTTGCGAAGCTTGAAAACGAAGGAGAGGTATAATCAACTTCATAGTAAGAATGAATTACAAACTATAAAAGTTCAATGTTTTTCTACTCAAACAGCTGCACAAACCCAACAACTGGCATCCAAGAGACAAATGGTGCACACAGAATAATATTTATGGATCAATTTTGTGCGTTGAATCTGAGTTGAGACGAGCATATTACCACGATGAGTATCCATTGTACTACCTGTTGGGATATACCAATGTGGCACTCAAAGCAGTCCCAGGTATGTTCCACGACTCAGAAACATGAAATAGGTACCGTATTTTCCGCACTATAAGGCGCACCTTCAATGAATGGCCCATTTTAAAACTTTGTCCATATATAAGGTGCACCGGACTATAAGGCGCACCTTCAATGAATGGCCCATTTTAAAACTTTGTCCATACATGAGATATATATATTTGGCCCATGGGCCGGACTTTGGACACGCCTGATGTAGTGGCTCAATATTGGTCCATATATAAAGGCACACCTGATTATAAGGCGCACTGTCGGCTTTTGAGAAAATTGGAGGTTTTTAGGTGCGCCTTATAGTGCAGAAAATACGGTATGTTAAAGGCTATCGCCCAAAGTCACTAACAGAGTATTATCTTTCTTTCCAAGTCCAGACAAACAAACCTGTTGAGAAGATCCGATTTGAGGTCAATGCTGATCCGATCCAACACCCTAGCAATACCCAAGAACTCCTTGAGAGTCTAAGGAAGATCTCAAAGGTCTCAAGCTAAGCTGACAAATTTATTATGCTACATTTTATATTTCAGTCATTAAAATGATTATGCTATTTGTTTACAGACCACCTCAGGAGGGTCCTCAGAGTCAGTCGAAGCAGAACTTAATCTGAGCTCTCCTGGCAAGGTAATGGAAATGGAAAGCACACAATCCCCTGTGAGCTGCCAAATTATGATCTCGCCTGACATCGTGAATTTTATAAAGTTTGTCTTGGATCATTATCCATGATATCTCCATCATTCCTTACTTGATCAATCCCAACATTCTTGTTTTTGCTTCACCAGGTCTTCAACTCCACACCTGAAGCAATTTTCAATGTCAAAGCTCTTGCAATGAGCGGGAACCAAAAACCTGAAGGTTATGAAACAGCTGTGTACTACACATCAATGACCAACCTAAGGAACACCCAAGTCATTGTGTCCCAGGTGGGACACAATACCAACTGGAAAATGTGTATCGATACTGTGCTGGATGGCCGTACAAAAGCAAAGGTAGACCTCAAACACACACATCCATTTTCTATGTCGCTGATCCTTTTAAGTGTAATGTGTCTTGTGTCGGTACAGTTAAATGTCATGTGTCAAACTTGTCTGATGACTTGTGTTTGTTGCAGGCAAGCCTTAGATGGGGAGCTGAATGTCAGTCCTTTGAAATGTTTTTGAGTGCCAACACTTCACGTCTGCCTTGTTCCAAACCAACGCTAAGGGCCAAAGTCCACTGGACCAGAATTCCAGCAACCATGTCAGAGTTCTTCACTGGGTGAGAAGACAAGCGAATAATAAGACTCTTCACTCACTAAATGTTGTTTCTCTTAAATTACATTTATCAAACTAACTGGTTAGTAAAATAGCTCTTTACCTTTCTTAGGATTAAGACCTATATCCCAGGCATGGCTTTCCTTCTTGGCTTCAACCAGCAGTTCGAAAATAATCCGAGGCAAGAACTTTCTGCCTCAGTTGTTGCTTCCTCATCAGACAGCATTGACGTGAGGCTTCGGTTCCCAGAGGTGCATACTTCAGCAAACCTTTAACATTCTTACCTCGTGTTAAACTGACATATTCACACAGATTTGTCATTTCCTTTGTTTTTTCATTAGTATACAGTCTACCGACAGTCTATCCCAGTTCCTCTGCCACGTGGCAGTCTTCAGGAACTCCAATACAACACAACAATGTAGAGGCATGGGTGAAATCAAGTGAGAACTTACAACAATTAAGTATTTGCTGTTTCAAGAACAGAGGAGCAGAGGTTTTAAAAGTGTGCCCTTTTTCTATATCCCTGCAGGGAGCGAGACAAGGAACATTCCAAATGGAAGCGGAAGACACAACTCCCAAATTTTTCACCATAGTGATAAAAGGCAGCATGATAAATGATGTGTCAGCAATCCTTAAGACCATGTCAATGTTTGAACAACCATTTCTAGAGTAAAGTTCCTGTTATGTGTCTCAAAGTCTCTGATGCTCATCCTCACATAATTCAAATATGCTGCAACCATCATGTTCATTCAGATTGCTTGTCCAATATATATGGTAAAAATAAACCCACCTCAGTACTGATGTAAAAAAAAACAGTAATTTCCATGGTTTCTTTTTAGTATACATAAATATAAGAGGTGAAGTGTTAATTGACCTCCTAGTGCTTTAAATGATTGGAAATAGATGAATAAGATGATAACCTCCATTTACTGAAAGATATAGATATTCACAAGGTCTGGGTGACCTGCTCTGTTTGATAACCCAGTGGTACTGTTTGCAGACACCACAATACAATGTCACCGTCCTTGTGGATAATGTTTGGCGTTGTGCCTTGTGGGAAAACAACTAATTGCATATTTTATAACCATTTCCCCCCCCCAAAAAAAAAAAACATTCACTGGTAGTATATACAAATTGAAAAAAAGAAAGAAGGAATGTAAACTAACGTAACATTTTATGACAGGACCATTTCTTTTTCATTTAATTGTACTGTATTGTGCTATTCGACTGAATTTAACTATGTATTAACACTTTAATAATTCCTTATATAAATACAAATTATATTTATAATTTGAGTTTTGTCATTGGAAATTTGACAAAAAATTATTTTACTGTGAAAGTTACATCTGTATCTTAAAATTCAGCACAGATAAGAAAAAAATGGCAATGAAACATTTATCGCACCGTTAAGAGCTTTCCTCAGAACATATGAAATGACCGATACATTGAACGCCTTGCATAATTGAAATTGCAGTTCCAAGTGTGTATCATACAATTCTGCAGAATTCACAGTCTTTTTGTACAATAATAAGAGGGCTACAATTTAACTAGCCATGACAACAAATACTATGTCATTGCCGGTGATAATTAGTGGCTCATATTAAACAAGGACTGGCTTTCCTTAATACGTATGGCACCGCATCTTTTGCCTGCACTGATTTAGCCAGATGGTGTTCGACCGTAGAGAGTCGACATTGCAAGATGAGTACAATTATAATGGTGTCATTACGTTTCATTTAAATCTCTAATATGCCTTGTGCTGTCAAGAGACACTCGACTGTTTGAATTCAAATGTATTATGTCAAAAATCACGATCCGCGTGTCCTCGTGCTGTCTCCACACTGACCTTGCGCTCAAATATCATTAAGTTAAGTGGGCTCAACTCGTAAAAAAAAAAAAAAAATACATGACCATGAATGACCGATCAGGTCATTTGGACAATGAGCGATCAACACTTCCTAGCTCCTTTGCTTGCTGTGGAGAGATGGTGATGAGCCTCATTAGGCAGCCTATAGAGCCATCAGAGGGGAGCTGACAACAATGGCTGCAGATATACTGTAGTCGTACTGATGTGTGTTTGTGCAATGAGGTCATTAAGGCTAGATTTTCACTTCATGGTGTTACAATAACAAATGGTTTTCTTTGTGCTCCCAAATTACCAAATTTATTCTATGTAATGGCAGCGTAAAGAGATAAAAATGCATGGACTCGGATGCCCTCAAGACTCTTCCTAATGTGGATGGTAATATGTGATGTATCGGATTAGCTGCCCATATACGTACAGTACATATATATATATATATATGTATGTACATCTATATGTACCGTATTTTCCGCACTATAAGGCGCACCTAAAAACCTCCAATTTTCTCAAACGCCGACAGTGCGCCTTATAATCAGGAGCGCCTTATATATGGACCAATATTGAGCCACTACAGCAGGCGGGTCCAAATATATGGATTTATATATGGACAAAGTTTTAAAATGGGCCATGCATTGAAGGTGCGCCTTATAATCCAGTGCGCCTTATATATGGACAACGTTTTCAAATGGGCCATTCATTGAAGGTGCGCCTTATAATCCGGTGCGCCTTATAGTGTGGAAAATACGGTACATATACATATGGGCCTATGTATATTGGGCCCTATATGTACATATATACTCTACTACGGGCAACAGTATATGCTCGGCTACAATACATTAGCAAAGAAATTGAATGTGCTTTTGGGGCAAGCAAATTATCTTCACGTGAAAAGAATCAGACGACATGCAAACGTCCATATACAGAAGACATGATTAGTAAATCAATGTTTTCATCTACTCATTACCTGTAGTTGCAACAGCATGGCATTTTGCTATTTGGCATCCTCATGACTCAATCGTTCAGCACGTTCAGCAGCTGGACCGAATCCAGGTTTTATTGCTTTCTCAAGATAACTAAAGCAAACAGTAATATTGTTCATTTGGTTTTAGTCAGCACTGTTCAGTTCAGTTCGGGTATAGTTTTATTTTTAATATGTTAAGACATTTTTAAAATCTGAGACACCACACATTTTTGTTCTTATTGTGTAGTGTACCTGTCTCAATGTCAAATTGCGCAACATGTTTTTTTACTAGAAACAGTGAAGAAAGGGAATGGTATTACAAAATGAAATGGTGGAACTGTGCCTTGAAATTAATGTTGTTGACAACATAGTGAACATTCTAATTTTAGTTTGTAAAAATGGAGGACATGCATCCAGAACTGGGAACTCAAATCAACTTGCAGGGACAGGTCATTCAGTCATTTCTAATAATTATAAACAAGTGCAGGGGGCATGTTAAAATTGTCACCTCTACATGATGCTGTTCAAAAACTCATGAAAAACCTGCCCGATTTTTGCCGATAGTCATCATAAAATCTGAAAGGGCATTTTATTGCTATTATTTTATTGGCTACAAAATAAAATGTTTGTGTTGGGCACTAGAGGACAGTATTTACCAGATATGGAAATATGCCTGGAAGCACTGTGAAGTTCACAGAGAGGCCTGTGCTGCATATATTGACACACTGTGGGGGAAAATAAACGCATGTTTTGGTCCTCGTGCAACTCTCTACCATGTGAAAGAGGGGACACAAAATGTAAAATGAAAAACAACACTTGGCAGATGAGAGCAGCAGTAAATGATCCATACAGTGTTGTGACATGAAAAACATCATGAGCTCACATGATTGCGTGAGTTGATGTGAAAAAGCATCGGTTGCATTTCAAGGGAAAAGTGGAGATGATTGTCAACAGCTCAGAGGAGCTTAAAATATGATATCATGCCTGCAGCTGTCAAAATTGACCCAATATCACACCATGGAAACCTGTGAAAATATGCTTATTTTACTCAACATTGACAAGCAGGTAAAATATGGTTGGTATCGCTCACCTGTGCTTCATGTTTATAGTACAACAGTGTGCTTTTTTATTATCCACATCCTAAAAATTAACCAATGAATTAATGGGTGATTTTCAAGGTAAATTGATGAAATTCCCAATCATCCCATCCAAGGGTTTAGTGAGCCCTTTAAGGGGTCAATGGGAATTACTTTGTGCATAACCCAGGTGACAATCACACGGAGCACACACTCTCTTATACTCAATATTCACATCGATCGTCACAGTGTGGGAAATGAACTCGCGCATTTTGCACCATAATCACTGTATCAACTCCATCCATCCATCCATCCATCCATCCATCCATCCATCCATCCATCCATCCGTGAGGAATTACTATGTTTATTATTGAAATATATTCTGCATTTAACACATTGATGAAAAAACTATTTTTTAAGACTCTGCTGTAAAATATGTTTGCATGCTAGCCACACATTCTTCTCAAAATAAACTCACTGCACTGAGTCAATCTATATCACTTGCGCTCAATTGGAATTACCCAAAGGATGTATGTGGTCTTTAGTCCATGAGGGGGCACTGTTAATCCTAGCAGTGACGTAAGACTTATAGTGAAGGATCTTAGTTATTTATACAGCTTGTGAAAAATGGATGTGGTCTTGCTCGGATCATTGGAATGCTTCTGTTACACTTGACCCGGAAATTCACCTACCCCACAACAAAATGAGTCTCATGACGCTGACTGATGATGATGTCAAACCCCACACAATGTGCTCAGCATATGTCAGGGTACCGTTTTTTTTAATGTTATATAACCACCTCATAATGATTATATTTCTGTCGCCTGGACTGAAAACAATTCAACATGCTTTTCAGTTTTACAGAGCTGAAACACGAGCAAACTGTCCATATTTCTTGGTTTAGTAATAATTTTTCACTGAAAGATTAAGAATAAAATAAACAAGAGAGCAAACTTCACTTGTCAAATCAAAGACCTTTTTGAAAAGACAGCAAAGTGTTACTGGCCAAGGATATATCAATTTTTGAAGTGTAGTCTTAAAGTCTCAGCATCACCCTCAAAAGAGGGCATCTGAACCTCCCAGCTTGTGAAATTCAGTCGCCATGGCAACCACATCGTTTATCAAGATTGCATGCTCTAAAGAAAGGCTACTAATGTTTTGGACACACACTCAACTTAGCACGACTCCCAAGCACACACACAGCAACAAAAATCAAGGACACTTCAACACAACACAAAAGCTATTTTGTTTTAAATACATTGTAGGGTGTGGTCTGACTGAGCTTTATGTCTTGACTTTAACAGAGCATCAGAGTAATCAGTGAAAAAATATGCAGTTTGACAAAACACACACACGCACGCACACACACACACATACACACACATACACACACACACACACACACACACACACACGTACACACACACACATATCAAATAGTGGTAAGCAGGTGGCAGGTAATTAGAGATTAGCTGCATGACTGGTGGCTTGTAGGTCTGATGGAGAATTTGCACTTTGTAAGTAATGTGGCAAATAAACCACATGGCAGTGAGATTCACACCGCATACAGGACTGCCCCTAAAAAACATGTTAACGTACGCATGTCCTAGCAGTGTTTATGGCAAATTGGGAAATAAAAGCAATAGATGCCTCCCAAAGATGTCTGTTTGAATCTGACATTTTTGCTGTTGGGTATATAATTCTGTGAAGTTAACCAATTTTGCAAAAACGACATCAAATATTATGTGCCTATGTTACGACAATCATGTACCGTATTTTCCGTACTATAAGGCACACCTAAGAACCTCCAATTTCCTCAAAAGCCGACATTGCGACTTATATATGGACCAATATGTATTCGTGGATGAGGACTAATTTATTAAAATAAGCTTTACATGTTTATTTTGTGTGTTGTGTGATATTAACGTTTGAGCAACGTTGAATTATTGCTATATTGTTATTGTTTTCACTGTTTGAGTGTTACTATACTGTGATTGCATCAACGTTTCAGCAACGTTAAGTTATTTATTCTATGCGCCTTATAATCCGGCGCGCCTTATATATGGACAAAGTTTTAAAATGGGCCATTCATTGAAGGTGCACCTTATAATCCGGTGCGCCTTATATATGGACAAAGTTTTAAAATGGGCCATTCATTGCGCCTCATAGTGTGGAAAATACGGTACTACAACCACCGCTTCTTGGGTTTTTACCTATCAGAAGCAATTTTAATAACATGACTTGATTGGAATCTATGGCAGGTCTCTCGAGAGACGTGACATAAATTTGTGACATACAACTTGTATGATGCATGTTCAACTAAATACTACGAATTGTTGGATGGGATGCATTTTGGTTTGCCAGGCACTGTATTTTCAATCTTTTTGCTGACTCCTCTATACAGGCATTTTAAGTTTATCCACGGCTGAAGCAGTACATTCACGAGACTTCTCTCATATTGCCTGCTGACGCCAACAGAAACACAATCATTCTGAATGTCACTGTGGGCAATGCTTGTTGTGTATTTTTGCTCATTTCAGCTCCCATCCCAAATAAAGGCTCAATGTGTGATAGTTTGATCATTTTTCTGGCATATATGTACGAGACGGACGGAAAAGAAAAGGCTGTCGGGAAGAGGACAAATGACACTTTAGTGGAATGAAGGTTTTGTCTTGTTTGCCTAATACAGAAGCTGAAAGAAACCCATGGGGAATAGATGCAACATCCAAACAGGAAGACCTAAGGTGAGATTTTAACTCTAAACCCCAGAACTGTAGAGCAGACATGCCACCCATTATTTAAAGTGCTACCCAAAGTGTCAACGATTTTTATTGAATCCAATTAAGACTTGCTCAATACGTTCCTGGACATCTAACGGGCAGTTTGGCTCGAGCAAATTCTTTGCCACCAACTTTGCTGCCACATAGAGTTAGGGAAACTCTCTTGGCTTAAGTGACAGTTTGAGCTACCCTGCTGCTCGTTGCTAGGCAACCAACCCCGCCTTCCTGATGGAGCTTCGTGGAAAGCCGGTGTCTTATCTCAGCAGTCTTGCCACCTCAAAAGGAGTGGAGTGCTACTCTGCTCTCACGAGGAAGAAGAACTGGTATCTCTTACAGCATATAAAGGCTCAGGCAAAGGAAGTAGATTTTTTTTTTTTTTTACCACAGTGCATAGTAAAGCCACCAGCTTCCCAGTCAGTCGGCTTCGACTTGATTTGACAAAGGTGACAAGAATGATATATCAGTAAATTGCTTCATCCTTTTGAATTGGAATTAAATAATTGTATTGTCTTGTATGCACGCTTCCTGTGTTTTAATAGAGCGTCCGTGCTTCAAAGCACTTTTCATTTGTTGTGACAATGCGTCAGCATCATTGGATACACTGTTAATGAGAAACGTCATCCTAAATTAGCATGTCAACAAATTTCTAATTGAGAGCACTTCTATTTTGCACCTAGCAAACATTTTTAGACACCAGCCCGGTGGGTTTTGACATGTTTTTCTGCAGATCTGCCGTCATGTCTCCCTGTGACGCAGAATGATTAAAGTCGCAGCAAAGCAACGCTATTGCAGCGCCTCACACATAGTGTGACACAGATTTGTAATGATAACACACTATTCTTGATTCATGTCATAACTTGGCATGGCAACCATATTAAACTTTACACTTTTACAGCAATGAGTTGTTCGTTGTTTCCAGACAGATTGAATAGCCTTGGAACGACCCACCCCTAAAAAAACAGGCCGCACTAATTAGTTAACACGCATACACCGACATTTTAGTGTAAAAACACAACGATGATAAATCACAAATTTTTGCTGTCTGACAATGAGAGATTTGCAGATACATGATCGATCCATTTTCTGAAGAACATATCCTGGTCAGTATGAACCTTCCTTTTATAAAAGACACTGATGCAAAACACTCAACCACATGTCCTTCACATAGCTGAAAATGAACAAAAGCCTCCTGAATTTTTTTTTTGAATCAAGACATTGCACATAGTATTTACTTAGTTTTTTGTACATGATGTTCGAATAAAACCACATATTTAATAAACTTAGGCTTTACACTTACTGATATTGTCTCTATGGGCCTAAAGACTGAACAGATGGAGTTTTTTAAAAGGAGTCTATGGACAGTCTGCTGGGAATAGTGAGAGGGAAGAAGAGCTTTGACTTTACTCCCTTAATACACATTAAATGTATACCAAACTGCTGTTAAAGTTTGATAGCCTCGATAATGAAATTGAACCTATCCAGTAAAGAATGAGCTACAGCAGTTTTATTCATTTCACAACCCAATTAAGGAATTTACTTCAAAGAGTGTGATTTTGATCCAAACCATTTATCTATTTTCCAAACTGTGTCCTCATTCGGGTCACGAATGAGCTAGAACATATCGTCAGTCTGACTTTGAGAGAGAGAAGTACAGGAAAGCAAGGAAATGATGAACTGCAATTATTTTCCAAAGGAAAACTAAAAGGAAAACAAGTCCTGTTCCAAATGTCACACACTATTTTGGTGAGTCTGAGGACTGACAATTACTACTTTCCTCATTGTCTAGGCCTGTTAGTCAAACTAATGTGTTCACATATGTATTTTGCATAAAAGGTGCACACTATGTTACAACCTGTGCTAGCAGATTCTCAAACTGTGGCCATATTGACACCACCTAAAATTTAAAGTAATTAATGCAAAAATAAGTGAGCAAATTTAGCTAGTATATTTCCAAGCAAAATATGTGCACAAGGCGCAAGCCCCCTTGCATTCTACGAACATGGCTGATATGATCCAATGAACTCGGTTCATCTGTACGCACATTGCTTATTAGATGCAATCCTGTAAAATGTCCATGCCCAGAACATGTAATTATTATTGAAACATATGTTTCTGTCACATATGTAACACTGCATAAAACAGTTCAAAAGCTAGCCCTCAAGCTGTGGAACCTCAATGAGCAGCATGTCTCATACAGTCCGTCTAATAAGTGCCGTATTGAGGTTTTTTTCTTTAATGAGCTTGTCTTTGTGGCTGCTGAGGTAAAAGTAAGACAGGAGGAATTATGAATAGATTAGATAGATTGCATGCATGTGTTGGGGCTTTGAAAATATTTTGTTTAATTTAATTTTCCCTCTAATGGTAAAATATTAAACTCCTTTGTGTAAAAGTACTTCCACATGAATTTAAAAAGTGTTTTCTTGAAGAGATGACCTATTTGTAGAGGCTGTTTGATAAAGTCAGACTTCGCAATATCTGAAAAATATTAATTCATGAGGCAGTAAAAAGATAAAAAGCTTAAGCCAGAAGATGAATCCTATTTAGGTCTCGTTGGTTGCTTTGAAAAGATGCACATTTAAAGTGAGGAGCAGCTTGTGTTGTCTTCACCTTTGCACTATCTCAAGGGATAGCAAAGCTGAAGAAAAAATAATAATTTGACCGCTTCTTTTTAAACCATGCAAAATTCTCATCTCTTCAAAATCTATTCATTTTGATTAGATTCATCATGTCTTCGAAATGATATGTGTAGATTATTTTATTCAGACAATAAAAAAAAAATTGTACTTGTTACCTGTTGCTGCAGTCTTCCTCAGAGACGTCATCGGACGTGCTGCCGACGCGTCGTTTATCAATTGGCTGTTATTTGGCGAAGCAATCACAGGTGTGCGATCAGGCCGTACCCTCATCCCTGTTGATTGCCGCGCCTATTTCGCTTTGACAGGTCCACCGAGCCGGTCAAGTCAAGTTTTTTTTTGGATAGCCCAAAATCACAAGAAAGTCTCAAAGGGCTGCACATGTACACATTTTTTTTTTCTCATTTTTTCTCAATCATCCCTGATCTTAAACCCCCGGGAGTGCAAGGAAAAACTCCAAAAACCCTACTAGGGGAAAAATGAGAAATGGATAAATGACACGTTGGCAGCACGTCAGATGACGTCGCAACAGGTAACAACTACAATTTTTTTTTTATTGTCTGAACAAAAGAATATGCACATATCTTCAAAATATATGTTCCATAATTATAGTTCTTGTGTCCACCATCCCTTTCTTCTTTACAAATATATATTCCCGACCAATCCATGGAGGCTAATTTTAAGGACCTTCTGGCTTTGATGTGATTTTTTTTTTTTTTTTCCCCATCTATGATGCAACATGCGCAACCCTTAAAATGTGAACCGATTTTATACAGGAAATATCTTGGCGGGGGCAGAAAAAATGTGATTATTTCAGCCCACTTTGGAGTTCCACTCTGAGGCATAGAGTACTGCTTGTGGGCCAAATAGAAAATGAGAGGGGCAAAAAAAAAAGAGAGGGAAGTGGGCAGTGATTTATAATATAATTCAAGATATATTGATTTGAAGGATTACACAGTTGATAATGAAATATTGTCATATGAATTAAATTCATATATGTTTGGGAATATTTTTTTTAATATAACTTTATAGTACATGATGTTGCTGGAGTGCAACTATGCCCACAAGTGCATTTGTACCATTCTGACATAAACAAAATATATTTTCTCTTTTTGCCATTTAAAGTCCACTTGCATTGGTGTCAAGCAGTACAGTGTTGAGAGTTATCTGAAAGCCCTTCACTGGATTTGGAATGGAAAAATACTGCTGAGTATTTTGTGGCCTTCTGTCCTCGTCTTATTTTTGAAGCACTGGACAAAAACAAGTCAATGTAATGAAACCTATCAGTGTCATCTCATCATTGTCAAGTACAGCACCTAAATATGAACTAGCATGGATATTATTGCTAGCACAACACGAGTGTGTCCCGGCTGGTTCACATTCATCGCAGATCCTAAAAGTAGGAGAGTCGAAGGTCGCCGTGGTACTGTGCTTCGATTCTCCCTATTACAAGCCAGTGTACTATCAAAACGATTTTTGGAGCTGTTATTTTAAGGTCAAATTATTACACACTGTTGCCCAAGGCCTCACTATAAAAAGTTTACTCTGCTGGTCATTACTTGCATGACCTTGATTCTGGAGAGATTTGCAGCTACCCAACCTCCTCGCCGCAAAGGGAAGAGAAAATCAGCTTATGCCATGTAGTGTGCAGTACATGTCATGTCCTTCAATGTCTTTCATCCGTGTTTGGTATTTATGAGGATATTGCTCAATTATTGCAATCATCTTCCATTTTAAATGTGACAATTGCTAAAGGGCTCGAAGAGTTCCCTGCAGCCCCTCCAAAGCCTCCAACTGTTCTTTCCATCTGCCGTGTCATGGTCCTGTTCACCAACCCACAGGAGGAATATATAAATACCGGGAGTGGCACAGAGCACCACATACAAAGGTTAGGTGTTAAAGATGGTGAGGTTAAAATGGCTTGACAAGAGCTTTGAGGACCACCTGTGTCTGTGTGAGTTCAGGTTTTTGATATGAAGCAAATGACGACAAAGCATCTGCTGTGGTCGGATACTGAAAAGCTACAATACGACCTAGTTACAGTCAGAAGCCTAAAATCAATTTGGAATAGTATCCATTCCGCAAAATGGCACAGATTTTTTAATCTTTTCTCATTACCGTGCTGACTGTGGCTGGCATGTAGGCAGTTATCAGGTTCTATCAGAACTGCCCCAGAGACAACTAGCATGGCAATTGCTGTAGTATGCTTACCGTATTTTCCGCACTATAAGGCGCACCAGATTATAAAGCGTACCTTCAATGAATGGCCCATTTTAAAACTGTGTTCGTATAATAATAATAATAAATTATATTTATAACGCACTTTACATTTGGAGGGATCTCAAAGTGCTACATGGCAAGTATATAAGGCGCACCGGATTATAAAGCGCATAGAATAAACAACTCAACGTTGCTCAAACGTTAATGCAATCACAATGTAGTAATACTCGAAATAGTGAAAACAATAACAATATTTCAATAACTCAACGTTGCTCAAACGTTAATATCACACAACACACAAAATAAACACGTAAAGCTTACTTAAATAAATTAGTCCTCATCCACGAATCCATATTGGTCCATATATAAGGTGCATTGGATTATAAAACGCACTGTCGGCTTTTGAGAAAATTGGAGGTTTTTAGGTGCGCCTTATAGTGCGGAAAATACGGTACATCAATATTCGCTTCAATATTCAGTGTAAATATTGACCTCATAGTCAGTGTTTTAGACATACAAACAAAACCATCCATGTGTGTAAGCATAGCAGGACTTGCTGTATGTCTGACAGGGTTCTCTCAAGCAGAGGGTGCCCTGTTTTAGGGCAATGTCCTCTTACCTCTTGAGGCTTGTCAGTCACACATCTTTTTTTTTCTTAGTGTGCCCTGCTACACCATTTTTCTCCGGTTTTACAAGGCTTTTCTCCAGTCTTTCTCCAGTGAGGATGTCACCATCCGTTCAAGTCAAGTGCACCCCATACTGACCTGGATTGAGAGCAGAGCGCCCGGCAATGTGACCAAAGTAGAATGAATTCAGCACAGCAAAGCCTTGTCATGCTCCATAGCCACACAAAATTCTCACAGGAGCACAATCACTACTTTGCCGACCATTAGGTTTTCCTCTACAGTGATAGAAAGACGTGGCATTAAATACGTTAAATGTATGACTTCTGAAAGGATTCTGCCAAAGGGGATTTATTGGGATTGGTAATTGCTGCATATCTGGGGCGTGCAGAAAGCTTAGGAGGGGCAGGTGCACAAATTTAAAAGGGGGCACATGGCAGAAGAGCTAGAAATACAACATACAGTACCGTTCAAAACAGAATATTTAGTGTTTTCCATGAAAACTAACTAATTGCACAAGGGTTTTCAAGGGTCTTCAACGGTTTCCAGATCATCCATTAGTCTTCTAACACAATTAGCAAACACAATGGACCATTAGAACACCGGAGGGATGGTTGCTGGAAATGGGCCTTTATACACTTATGTTGATGCATTAAACATGTATTAAACACCAGACATTTTCAGCTACATTAATAGTGAATATAGTCTATTCCTGATTAGTTTAATATTAACGTCATTGAAAAAAATTGCGATTTTATTTTAAAAATAAGGAGATTTCTAAGTGACCCCAGATTTTTGATCGGTAGTGTACCTGACAATATAATTCATTGTATAGTACTTTGTAAACAGCTTAAATTATGTTTTTGAGAGCAGTATCCCTGCTGCTTATGCCAGAGGATTTGTGTACGGGAGCCCCTGACTTGATAGGAAGAAAAACAATTCAAAGTGGACGCCATGCAGCCATACTGTGCATACAAAATGTTCTTTTGGGAAATACTAGTTTGTGGCTGCAAATAAGCTATGGATGAAATACACGTTTGTGACCTCAAAACACTGCGGCTATGACTCACTACTAGACGGTTGGGTAAACAAATTAAGAGTTCCCAAGAAACGATGAGGTCAATGCTGCTACTTGAGAAATGGTAAACTCAAGCAGAAAGGAGATGTTTGCAGTATATTAAAATTTTACCCTCTGGGCAAGTTTCTTGGGAAAAAACAAATGTAACTATAAATGGTAATTAGGTATACTGAAATCTTTGTGAAACTGCCAACTATTGATTGCATACTCATACTAATTGGTGTGGCAGCATTGTTGGAAAGTCATTAGGTGTGAGTGTCCTGAGGTGATTTGGATGAGTGTCTGAGCTACAAAAAAATGTTGGCGTGCATTCTGCTAGAGAATCGAATGTTTGGCCAACGGCTTCAGCCCACACCATCCAGTGGATAAATACATAAACACAGTAACATGACCTTCCTTATTTTTCTAACAACCTCAGTGCTAATTTGGGGAGATGCTTGTTCTGTTTGTCTTTTCGACTGTATTTTATTTTTTTCTGTGTTTGTACCAATTTTAATGGCATTGTGACAAGGTGGCGGGGCTAATGCATGGAATTCATCAGATGTGGTCATCAGACCTTGGATTTGAACCAATATCACACATTCACATCCAGTATAAATAAAGCCTTAGCAGATTTTGGTTTTCCTTACTATTGAGGGTTAGAAATAACCTCCTGAAGCACTGAAATGACAAACCTCACCAATGTCCTTGAATATATTCTCTATTTTTTTACAGCATCAAAAGCTACACAGCCTACATGGCTAAATCCGACTTTACTTACATCGGCAGCTTGCATATGTTAATCAAGCCTAATTAAAGACTGAACACTAACAGTGCTCTTAGTGCTTTTCTTGTCGCGCTGCATTGCTTAATGTGGACGTGCCTGATTAATCTATGAAAGAGTGTAAACTAATGTGGTTTTAAAAGCTTGCTGGCTGTGATCAACACCCATGCCAGCCATATGCAAGCTCTAATTATGATGTTTGAGAATGGTTGAAATATTTTTAATGAATAGCCACACAGATCGGAACAGAAGACGTTAAAATGGTTCTCATGATTTTTTTTTCTGGAACACCATAATTAAGTCAGGCATGAATCACATGATATTTTAAAGATGAAATATAAAATTCTTCCTGAGTTTTTCTCTTTTGGTGAAGTCTCCGAATGAATCAATGGGGCACTTTTGAGTTACCCTCACAACAGGTCGAAATCGACTTAAATATAGCCCAAGTCACACTCACTCTGCTGTTATACTGTGCAACTTTGGCAAAAATTGAAGGAAAACAACCAGTGTAGATTTTATTCAAATAGGCTACCGTCTTTATTATTTATTCTATACTGATGAATTGAGAGGCTCCATCAAGGCTATATTGAATGGCAATTCCATTTCTTTTATACACTAAAATAATCTTTAGTACAAACAGAGTGCATTGTCGAGTGTGTTTCACGCACCACTCTCTTTTGATTCATGCAACATTATATTCTGAGCAATACCTGCTATATTTTTGTTTCTGCTTCCATTTTTCATCAGCTATTGCCATTTTGACAACACACTTTTCCTTAGCTTAACCATTCAAATATTGTTCATAAGAGGAGCGGCACAACATTTCTCATTATGTTGCTTCAGCTCGACTACATCCCATAGTTGTTGTTTAAGATGATGGATGCATCTGAATTACTATTCTCGAAGCATCAATATGTAAATTGTGCAATCCAATGTCATGGAATAGAGGTTTCAGTATATTCATTCATTGGAGAACAAACTGATACAGTTCAGAAGTTTTGTGGAACCCAGTGCAGGGAATCAGGGAGGTGAGGCACAACTACGCTCAAAAAGTCTTTAATTTCAAAAAGTAAGAAAACGTGGCACTTTGGAATGACCAAAGGGTTCATAATTTGTCTCATCCATTTGGAGGCCACCCGAGCACCCATAAAATAAAGATATCCATATCCTGGATCTTTTATTAATGGTCAAAATTCAGTATTTTATTCACTAGGGCCATAATAACGGCAGGCACGGTGATACTTATTCCCTGAACGGTTAATAATGGTTTTACAATGCTGATGTTTTGCCTGTGAAACATATTATTTCTATCTCCACTACGCTCAGCTCCCCCTAGTCGTATAATTCCGATGTTGAGCTTGTCAAGCTTGACACAGTTTGATTTACCGAGTGAACACCCCACAGCTCGCCGGGCTTTTGACCAGTGGCGAGCACATATTCCAACGGGCTGCCGGGAGGACCCTCTGCTCTCTTTGGGTCACACTCATAGCTCAGTGCTTTGTTTCCCCCTGCCATACAGCTAACCTCAGCAGCACTGCAAATATGACATTATCATATTATTTATGAGGTCTGGCCATTGGAGGTGCTGCTCAAGCAGGAATATCAATTGAATTCTGGTGCCGTCCCGCTTCAGGGCCTACCGCTTGGCCTGAGCACTTGCATCGCGGTCTGAATGTCATCTTCTATTTGAAGCTTATTTATTCTCTATTTAAACACAGCCCAAAGATGCCCTGCAGGCCTATTTTTGGGGGGAGGTACAGTGGGATGGCAATGGCGAGAGAAAGATGCCATAAGCCTTGCTTGTTGCCGACCCATGAGACCAAATAATTTTAATCCTCCTTTCATTGGTTTGTGTTCTGTTCTTCCAATATCATTCCCATTAAAACATACCAAGTTCCTAACAGAAGCATACAAAAAAGTGATCCAGTGATGAGAATGTTTCCGATGCTCACATCAGCAGTATTTTTGGTGGATTTAATTTGAAGTTAGTTGAGGATGTACTCCTTTTTTTGTTCCCTTGTGATAAAGCAAGAGTCTGATCTACCATCTTAGCTTCGAGTCAAGCCAACAATCTGTTCATTGGCATGCAAAATAGACAACTTGCCAGTGTTTG
Organism: Syngnathus scovelli; assembly: GCF_024217435.2. Classification (NCBI taxonomy): domain Eukaryota; kingdom Metazoa; phylum Chordata; class Actinopteri; order Syngnathiformes; family Syngnathidae; genus Syngnathus; species Syngnathus scovelli. Next base: position 7,557,315 of record NC_090856.1, read on the forward strand.
GAGAGACAGATTTAGAATGTTAGCAGGAAAATATGATTTCTTCGAGGCAATCTAATCAACAGCAGGCACCCAAATCTCAAACCTTTAGATATCCTGGTAAGAAATGTGTTTGAAATAAATGTCTAAATATTTACACAAAAAATTATGTCTCAAACGGCATGATTTGTGTTTCAAAGAACACTGTTAGTGCTGTAACTACTCAAACTGGTTACAGGAAAACCTTTCGAATAAATGCTCAGTTTGTGTGTGTGCACACACAAGGAGATTTGGAGCTTTGGATTTTAATATTGCCGTGAGATACGGCAGCAATGATTTATCATTAGCATGACCATTCCGTCCCATGTATTGTACTGACTTTGCAAGCTAGTTTGTTTTGCCAAATGGATGAAATTGCTAATTGCTTGCAGTGGAAAAGGTGCTCAGTGGTTAGGAAAATGCTGGTGTCACCCTGAGTGTACCAATGGTGCTACATTTAGCTACAAAAAAAAGTTAATTGGAAGTTTTTGCTAAATAAACCTCATGTCCTTTTCTTTATCTTGACTTTAAATATTACTTTTGCACGTTGGAATGGTCTCTCTTGTGGATTGTTATACAGAATTAACTAACTAATTTTGACACAGCACCTTTCCTTAACTAAACCGTCTGAATTTAATTTCTCATAAATCAGCTTTTCTCCCATTCTGCTGGTATTGTACTACTGATTCTTCTGCTTGAAATGATTTCTGTTCATTTCTTTGCATGACAAAGACTGAAACATTTACCTGATCGGACAGTTGAAATAAAAGGGACACGTTTGTTCCATATTTCATCTTCTTTATTGTCTGAACGCATGAGCTTGGGTGAGCAATATATTTTTTGTGTGGGTTGTAAAGCTCCAAGATACGTCAATTACAGTACTAAACGGAGTTAACAATGACAGAAGTGTAGGATGAAGGTAATGATTTCACAAATCTCCCCGTCACTCCTGTTCCTCAACCTAATCGTATCAAGCACCTGGGCGGCATGAACGCCTCCCATGACTGACAAATGTGTTGCAGAAACATGGCTGAAATTGCCTCATTCTCCTGAGATTTCTTTCTCTACTTTTCTCGCCCGGAAAAAAACATACAGAGAAACGAAAAGGTTGCAGGGTGGCGAATGGTGTCAGGGGAACACACTGGCCTTGGCAGCATGACTCCTTTCATGCTTCATTCCTTCACTTTATCACCTCATTAGGAGAATGTGAAGGTTTGGAAGGAGACGCCTTGTCACCCTGAGACAGAGAGGGAGGAGTCGCATACTTCATCTTCTCCCTGACCGAAGTCTCGCCTCTGTTGGTTGACTGGTTGGGCGCGTGTGAAAAATCATAGCGCTCGACAGGGAGTCAAGCTGCCATGTGAGCGCACATCCTCAGTCGAGACACTGAATGCACCGTTTCAGCTCAACAAGGTAGCAGATATGAGGAACAATGGAGATAAAGCAAAATCCACTTACCATTTTGGTATTTTGTCATTAAACATGACAAATGTCTCCCATGTCTAATGCAACCAAGGCTTTGTGAAACCTGCTATTATATTTCATACCCCCACGACATCTATTCATTAACTGTGATTTATCACACCCCTTTATTTAATGTAGATTAATGCCGAATTTCTGTCTCATTCGATTTCCCGTGCACTTTACATTCATGGGTTTTACCTAAAATGATCAGTGTTAGAGATTTGCTCACTCCAACTTATTTTGCAAGAACCACAAGAGACAAGGCAAGTTCTTTTAGACACCTGCAGGTGGAGAGTCCATTCGTCGCTGTCTGAACAGCGATTATCGAATGAAGTCTGAACTCTCCTTCCTGCAAGGGCATATTTATTAGGAAGAACAGAGTGGGGGTGGGAGTGGACAGGTTTGGTGAACCCCCGGCCTCTGATAAGATCAGAGCAGGGGGTGTTTTACACTATAGTGGGAAACAGACTCTGCATTGTGAGGGCCAGGCGTGATTGATTTAATTATCACATTGTGAGGGCCAGACGTGGTTGATTCAATTATCACATTGTGAGGGCCAGACGTGATTGATTTAATCATTACAGTCTACATTCCAACATAATCATAGGATCAAACTAACCTGAAAACCCTAACATCTCCCTCCTGATTTATCATATGATTATGCCACCCCAAACAGCAACGATAAGCAAGAAAAAAAACATATATACGTATAATGAAGAAAGTAGAATGGTAAAAATAAAAACAACAAACAATGATAGCAACACCTTCCAGTGAAGATGAGGCATTACCTCAAACTTATTGTGTAAGCGAAAAACCTGCTGGCCAGATGTTACTAGCAGGAAAATTCTTACACGGTCCCTTTGCCTAAGACGACCAGAATGCTATCAATAAAAAATAAAAAGAAAAACACAGAAACAGTACATCATTGTATCCATCACTTGTGAAGCTTTTCGATGGTCAAATCAACAAGTTTCCGTAATACATGCTCAACAGAACAGCATCTACGCAATCCACGTCTCATTATCATTATCACAACTGTCACGTCTAAGAAGTTGTATATGTGCCCGTGTTTTCGTCAGCTGATGATGTTCTAGTCTGTAGGTGAGGTCTGTCACACACACTGGCGCACACACTCGTGTCCAGTTGGCAGGCAGCATCGGACAACTCCTGTGACCACAAAACCATGATCCGTACTGAACAGGCACGTGCACTCATAGGATGCAGGTGAGGCAGTGCCTCTGAACTTCTGGATGAAGTAGGTCCCGTCCGATGGTGCAGCCATGTTGGTAGTAGAGCCCTTACACCTTGAAAACGGCTCTCTCATCCTGGCACACAGCGGTGATGTCCAAAGCTCCCATCCAGTTTCCTCCTGGAGAGCAGTCGTCGTTAATGCATTTGTGGGTCCTGCAACCTTGGGTGCAACATGTGTAGTCAGCAAGACTTGGAATGGTCCCTCCCGTCGTGGCTGGCCCAGTTCCTTCCTTTGATGACCTCGATGTAGACCCAGTCTCCTGGATTGATGGGGTTGTCGACCTGTGAGGAGGAAAGATCAAGCGGCAGTAAATTTGTCTTTGACACAGTTTGAGCGTCCTGATCATATAATCTGCCAAGGACTGCTCTTCATCTGTTGTTTGCAACTCTCGTAGTCAATTGTAGTGCCCATTTAACTGGCAAATAGGAATGTTTGCGGGAAGAGTTTGAACACTTCCTAATGATTCCCTTTAACCAAAAACTATTTATGACAGGGGCGTTCCCATTTATTGCCTCCTGGTTTAAAAGAGATTGTCTTATCCATGCCTTCTTTGTCCTCACACGCTCGCACCCACACAGGGTGTGAACACACACACACACACACCCACGCAGACAAAGAGATTCTAATCCATCTCTCATGTAGCTTCTCTTGATAGAATCTCCTATTGGTAACTGTATAGCAGACGTTTTAGCATATAATCCCATACTCTGCTCTCTCACTTCTACTTTTTCATGTCGGTGCAGTCGTAGGTGGCCCCTATTGCAGTCATTGTCTTGTTAACTGTCGCCTTGTGACTCCTATGCATGACTGTGTGAATGTCAAAAATTGAACGTACCTAACTTTCTGACCATCCAACCTCCACTGTGGTATAAAAAAAACTTACTATTGTATTGAGTAGGTACATCGAGCAACCTAGCTTCCTCCTGACTGCCAAATGTCCTGTTCTAAAATTTATATAACTCGACCTCTACGTCTTAAGCTTGATGAGCCAAAATATAAGATCTTGCTCTTGTTTCCTACCGTTTTAGCCTATTTGTTTTATCCAAATCCGTTCAATCTCTGATTATAATCTGTAGCCCTACGTATTTTTCAAATTTTTATTTATTTATTTATCAAATCTCCTCAGTTCTGTCAAACTCAGTGCACAATGAACCTCCCTTCCACTTTGAACCAAGCTCCACCAAATTTGGGAACGCCGTAGCAAGGAGTGCGATTTGGTTGTCAGACACTCCAAGTCCATATCTTTTTGCCGCACTTCACCCTATCAAGTTGGTGTTCTTTTGTTGTTGCTTCAGAGCGACCCCATCCATCACTCTTGAATGAGTCCATTGTTCAAATGAGTCAATTTTCATCATTGTGAGTTCCTCCGCTTTCCACTGTCTTTTCTCGTCCCCGAGGATGTTGTATTTCCTCTGGAGTGTACTTGTCCTCCTCCAAGCACAACAGCAGTCTTTTCTTGTCCTTCGCCAAAGGTCAAAGGTGCTTCAGAGCCAGGCACCATTTTGTGGTTGTTCACGGCTGCAGGCGAAGACTCGGATTGGGTTTCAGGGGCCCTGACACTGAGAATGACAGGCTGGTTTGAACACTTGTAAGACTATCTCCAAATGTAGCTGCTTCCATCAATTTGCTGGTTATGTTTGTTTACCAAACTTCAAATTCTTCTAATAACAGCGGTCTCGTTTTTATATCGTAAATCCTGCAACTCATCCTATTTTTGAGCTACATTTTATCTATAGTTCCAATTTAATCAGACAGTATGTTGTCTTCAGTATCATTATTGAAAACCAACTCATCGAGGTCTGCTTTCCACATCAAGCCCTGATCTGTATGTCTTGACCTATCACATGTTATTGTCATGCTTGCTCAAAAATGTGACTTAGAGTATGGTGCTGTGAATTCTCAATCTCCCCAATGAAATTGGATCCCACCTCGTAGTTCTTATCGTTCTCATGTTCCTGTTAGCCTGCAATTGTCCAAATCAAAAATGTTTTCTTTTAACTGTCTTTCTTTTGAACCTCTAAATCTCTCGTGTTGCTAACCTATCTACACCAGAACAAAAAAATTACCACAATATAACACCAAATGTATTCGAAAATTCATTGTCATAAAGTGTTGTATTATTACTATCTTCCACTATCTGTCCTACTCACTCCCCCCCTTTTGAGGCTTGGCAACGCCCATGCCTCACACCTTGACAAACTTTTTGGGAGAATGCGTTCTTTACTACATACGATTCCATCATCATTTAATTTGACTTTCTTTCCAAAACGCTTCTCAATTTCTCAGTTCACACATCTTCTACATGTGTTACTGGTTCTCCAGTTTTTTTTCTAGTTAATTATCAATCCAAAAGCTACGTGTTTCTTTCTAACATTCAACCTGCTCAAAATCACTCATCAAAGTCGCTCTACTAATTTTCTATAGTAGTCGCCAACAACTTCAACCATTCAACCTTTCATTCAGGCAATCATTCATCAATGCTCATCATGTGCATCTCACACAGTCTCCAAAAAGGAGTCTTCCTATCACATCGGTCCCAATTCATCCAAGCTCACCACACAACAGTCATATATCATTTTCAACTCAGGTTTCCTGGTAGAACAATCCACCAATTTAAAAAAAAAACTTAACTAAAACAAACAACTGGCAAATTAATCAGAATTTTTTTCTTTGTTTTTAAATTTGAAGAACTCAATCTCTCAGATTTAGCTTGCATTTAGAATTCTGTATAATCTTATAACACAACCAATCAATTATTCCTATTAAATGTAGCATTGCAAAATCTTAAATTCACAATTTAGCTTCTTCCAATTCCTGAAAGCATGTTCTGTCTTTTTTTTTTTTTTTTTTTTTTTTTCGAATTTCTCATGTGGGCTCGACACTTAACATGCACTAGTGTGGATTAGTTTCTGCTTGCAAACAGATTTCTCTCTTTTTCCTCTCATTTTTATCTTTCAAAATCATTTCTGTTCTGCGGTGCAAATTGGATAGACCACAGTCTAGCAAATTTTTTTATACTAAAACTTTAGCCAATGTTCATCATTTTAACATATACGCACACACATGCACAGCTCTCGCATGCAAAAGGTAGTTCCCAGCAACAATGATTCGTCACAGGCTGGCCATTTCCTGTGGTCGATCATGAGCTGGTCCCTCCCATGCACACGAGGACAGCACATTCTAATTTTATTTATTTATCTTCTAGAAGCAAGTTGCATTTCTTTACCACTTGATTTGCATATTTTAACTTCAGTGTAACACAATTTGAGCTCTAGTCATTTGTAATTTGGGCATACAAACAGCATTGTCATACTTCTTGGATGGACAGGACTTCTAATAATCTAAAAAAAATTCTAATAATCTGACAATGACATGTTTTGCTGTCATATGGGCATCTATTCTTTCTTTCTCTGTATGAGCATAAGCGGTCAAAGAGGAGGAAGCTTGTCATGCTAAAAATGAGGCTTTTCCTCTTTTCCTTCCTCCACCCTTTGATTGACATTGTTTTGCAAAACGACACTCTCGTGCGAAGTGTCCTCGTCTCCCACAGTTCCAACAGTTGTCAGAATCTTGTGGGGGTTTTGAATTATATGGCGGCCTGCGACCTTGTTGGCCTCTACCTCTCCCTCTGCCTAGCTGGGACCCTTGGAAGAAGACTGTTGTATCTTCATCTAGTTCATCATCATCATTATCTAGTTGAAATACATCAGAACTTTTGCCTTTTTTGATCACTTTTCCAGCATGTCTGGCCCATTGCATAGTTGTTGTCACACTTGCAACATCCACTTCCACCAAATGTTTCCTCACCAAGTTGCCTATTTCAGGGCGGAAATTAGTGAGGAGCGCATTTTTGAGCTGTTGTTGATAAGCACCCTCAGCTGTATCATTGAATGGGATGCCACTATGCACCCTGAATTCTTTTTCAAATCTCAATTGGATGGCGGCCTCATCACTTTTCAACTTTCTATCTTTTGTCTTTTGGATTTGTTCTCTTCTTTCTTGTGAAGCTTTCAACCACACTCTAGCACTTCTACCACTTCTTCCACATTTCAAATTTCCTTGTACTCCATACATTTTCTTCCACTTCAGCATGTATTGCATACAATTAAGAAATCTACTTGCCATGAACTTCTCGTTTTAAAGAAGAGCAGAGCAAGAGATTTACCGTTCTTATTTCCCATTTTAATTTTAGTAGCTTAAGGTTTTACAATTTTTTTTTTTTCAATTTTTTTTTCTTTGAGGATCCTCAATGCAGGTTTAAATTGACCTTTCAACAAATCACTAGCCTGTTTTATTGCCATGGATTAATGCTAGAACTGCTTCTTAGTCAACTTATCCTACCAGTCACACACTCAATCACACAAACTCCAGCGCTTTTTTAGGCCTATCCAGGGATGGGCGTAAAACCCTCCCAAACAGCTTTGGAAAAACGGACAAAAGAAAAAATCTACGCCCTTCTTCAATTAAGAAAAAGAAGCTCTGTTTTTCTTAGCCCGTTTCTTCCACTGGGACTTGAACCCAAGCTATTCTTTGGCTTGGAAAAACATACAAAGAAAAATCTACGCCCTTCTTTGATTAACAAAAAAGAAGCTCCGTGTTTCTTAGCACGTTCCTTCCACTGGGACTTTAACCCAAGCCAGATCCCTCAGCTCGGAAAAACAGACAAAGAAGAGTCTACACACTTCTTCGATGAACGAAAAAGAAGCTCTGCCTTTCTTAGCCTGTTTCTTCCACTGGGACTTGAACCCAAGCTATCTCCCGTGCACCTCTATGTGTTAATTTCAAGCCTTTAACTTACTTGTCCCCTGGTTCGTTGCACTGCCGGGTCCCGTCAATCCACCTCTGTCAGACGAAGGCAGACCTAAGATGCTGGCCCAGCGAAGAATTTCCTTCCCAGGTCTTTCTTTACCAGGTCCGGCTAATGGACGCTGGCCCGTCGACGGTGTACAGCGCGTCGTCCTCCGTCAGCCAGATGATGGGTATGAGGGTCCCGGGTTTCGGCACCAAAATGTTAGAGATTTGCTCACTCCAACTTATTTTGCAAGAACCACAAGAGACAAGGCAAGTTCTTTTAGACACCTGCAGGTGGAGAGTCCATTCGTCGCTGTCTGAACAGCGATTATCGAATGAAGTCTGAACTCTCCTTCCTGCAAGGGCATATTTATTAGGAAGAACAGAGTGGGGGTGGGAGTGGACAGGTTTGGTGAACCCCCGGCCTCTGATAAGATCAGAGCAGGGGGTGTTTTACACTATAGTGGGAAACAGACTCTGCATTGTGAGGGCCAGGCGTGATTGATTTAATTATCACATTGTGAGGGCCAGACGTGGTTGATTCAATTATCACATTGTGAGGGCCAGACGTGATTGATTTAATCATTACAGTCTACATTCCAACATAATCATAGGATCAAACTAACCTGAAAACCCTAACAATCAGATTCTAATAATCTAATTTTTAAAAAAATGGCATTGGATCTACTTTTGAAATTATTTTTCCTCATTTTGCATACAGTGCACCAACTTGCTAAAAGTTTGGTGAAAGCACTTTTTAAATGGAGATTAAGGCGCTCAATGACTTAATTAACTGTGCAACTGAGTAAAGTGAAAAAGTTTTTCATTCGACAGATGAGTAAAATATATAGTTCATTTTGTAAAAATTGCTATCAGTGAATAAGGAATATTGGGAATAAGTAAATGATTTTAAAAAAAAAAAAGGCCCTTGAGCTTCAGGCTCTTTATGGATATGTGAACCCATTCTGGCTAATTGATGAATATTTAACTGGTGACTCAAGTGTGTTCTTGCTGAAGTCACGCAATATAAAAGTTATGCTGAAATTTAGAGAAGTATTTTGACAGAAAATATCAGTGAATTCCGAATTGAATGATTCAAGGGGCATTCAAGGTTTGAAGTCCCGTTGTTCAAACTTTATCAAGTATGTGACGTTTTGTTTTTCCGAAATATAACTGAACCAAAGACCTCAAATTGTACACGAGTCTGTTTTGGTACCCATTTGTGCCTCGACTCCCCAGTCTGCTGTCAAATCACAGCAGAATGGAAAAAATAGCAGCACTTTGGATCATACAGCGAGGATAAATTATACCTACTCGCAGGTTTACACGACAGCGTCGGTCGGCGCTGGCCCAAATACATAACCCGTGATGGAAGCTTGGTGACTGCAGACCAGTAACAGCTGCAATTTTTCATTTTGCAGGCGAACTAAGTAAATTGTCGTCACATGCGATATTAATCATAAGCATGAGCTGATTTGAAAAAGGTGAAAGGAGCAAAGCTTGTGTTCAGCGACTTGCACAGGATACAAATGGAGTGTTTGATTTCACGTGTCAGCCTCTCTCACAGTCAGGAGACTCAGCAGAGAAGCGTTCCACTTTTTAGGAGATCCGTCATCTTGCCTTGACTTTTTCTTGATCTCCCCCAGCCTCCCTTATCCCCAGTCATTTCTCTTCTCTATCATTGGATTTATCCTTGGAACAACATTTGAAAATATAAAAACAGTATATAACACATATTTGGACCCATGGTAGGTGACAAGAAATGAAGAAAATAAAAATATATAAAAGTGAAGAGCACCACTGTGAGAGTTTGAAAAGTGCATTGCGGCTTGGGTAGTCTCTTGGTTTGTGGTTAAATCTCTGGGCCCAGTTTAATTGGAAAAAGCCAAGCCACTGGAGGTCTAATTATAAGGACAGCAAACATTCAATATAACAACATTAATTTAGATGAAAGCATTGAGGACATGAAATGAAAAAAATTAAGGAGAGCCAAATAAAAGGCTTTTAAATTTAGGGTTTTCATATCGTATATATATAATTTTTTTGTCATCCCCATCACTGCAATTAGGAGCAGTAGTTACAGTGCTGGTTTGATTTGAGACAGTTTTTGATGAGCCATTTTGTTGTGCTGAGCAAACATGCAGTGATTATTTTCCATAATTTATTCCTTAGAATGGAGAGATACTTTTTACCTTTGCTTCCCCTGTTACTGACTGACACTGAAATTAAATTACCTTCAAATTAAATTAAAAAGACAAATATATTTTGTCCTTATTTGAAACGGCATTTTTGTTGCACGTCTGGTTAGGAAATACGCATCCATCATTGAAATTGCTCATCCAAGGTGCATACGAATCGGCAATTATCAGGACCTAAAGAACGATCTGGCATGGATGCGGAGTTTTGCAAATGGTGAAGAGATGCAAGTCAGACTGGCCGCTTTTTCATCCCATTATATTCTCACATTTTGTTAGTGTAATGGTGAAGTAAATAAGCTTTTTTATTCAAGACAGTGCAAGATGTGCTTTTTTGCTGCCTCACTGAATTCATGAAAGAAAAAAAGACAATGGATTTGTCAATATGCTGGAATTGTGTGATTAAGGGAAAATCCTTCACATGAGTGATGTTTCCATGCTAGCCCTTGGTCTCATTCCTTCTCCTGGCTTTTGATAAGTGCTACATGGGGTCGTGACTGATTTGAATCATTTCAACCCAATATGTTCCAGCAACAGTCTTTGCTTGGGGTGTGCCCTATTGCAAATTGTCACAATTATTCTGAATATCCACCAATTTTCCATCTAACCTCTAACTGAAGCTGGCAATTGGTCAAATGAGGCCAAAAAGAACTGTGGGAAGAGTTGTTTTAAGGCACTATGCAAAAGATATAGATTTATATTCTATGCAATCTTGTATGATGAGGAAAAAGGTGTCCAATTAAACACTGAGCAGGTCCAATTAAAGATATAATTGCTCCAGGCGGCAGAAAAGGCTGACACAGTAAATTTTATTGAAGCAATCTGATGTTCAGAAGAAAGAGGCTTGTCATTTTAAGATGTGAGCTCAGACAGCAAAATCTCTCCAGAACAATTATCGCTTGATAATAAAGTAATGTTATAAAATATAACATCATGAAACACGTGGAAAAAAAAAACTTGTGAAATCCGATTTTATCATCCTTTTAAAAGCAGTTGAAGAGGAAGCAGTTAGCCAATACTCAGTTAAGACAAAATACTGTGGCAAAGAAAATGTCTATGCTTCAAATTAACCCAAAGGGTGAATTTCACAAAAATGACTTTTAAAATTCACACACACACCTTTTGAAATGGATTCTTTAATAAATGTGCACACAGAATCTGAGTCAGCCATTAGCAATTAAGAAAACGTCTCATGTTCGCTGACACTTAAGAGGTCTTTATTTCATCACAAATTATTAAATGACTCAGACGTTGGTCATTTTACGTTTATTTTACAAAGGTATATTCAGCAATGGCTGACCTGAGATAATTCCCTATTGACCAGAGCAGCACGCCTCAAGAGGAAATGGAGATTAAAGGATTTAATCCAGAATCGGATTTCCGGTGGTGAGATAACAAATCAGAGGGCGATTAAAGGATCTTTTATGAAGCCCCAGCTTTTGTTGTATGCCCTGTATTAGGCAGAGCAGGGAGTCTCCTTGAGCAGAGATACCTGTCACAAAAAGTTAGGACGATTTCACCACCTGCACATTGGACACATCATCCTCGATTTTTAGGGCCGCAAGAAAAAAAATAATCAAAATAATCGCTACGTGTTTTTTTGTCGTGGGCCGCATTGTCTTTATAGTTTCCTTTGGATGGTCATTATGATTGTCAATCCTCATATTATATACAGTATAGGCTGTTCAAATATTTTAAAATGATAAATGGTAATAAAAATTGCTAGCGACACCTATTTTTTTTTAAAGTGAAGACAAGTTGCAATTTTAGTCTTGACACATGACTTCGATGCACAATTTGTCTTTGCTGGCCACATAAAATGATGTGGCAGGGCGTATCTGGCCCCTGAGCCTTCAATTTGACACCTATGTTTTAGATGCTCACTAAACTCATGCCTCATGAAATGCACATTTGACATTACGGCATTCAACTTTAGAAAGCCCTGGTGAAATTCTTAGCTCGGCAATCTCAGGGACGTTGGATGTCAGTGGTTCCACTGTAATAATAATATTTCACGTAAAATGCAGAAGACAAGCAGAAGCAACTACAACTTTTAAAATGTCTGCTTCCGAATAGAAAAAGAGGAAGACATCAGTCTCTCTGATGAAAACAGCACCTAATAGTTCCCTCAGCAGACGCAATGATTTCAAACAGTTACCAAGCTCATTAGATCTCAATGTATCCTCTAATGGAGCTTGACATTCATTTTCAGACCTTACTAAGCAGTGTACAAAACTATGATCACACAGGATGCCTCAGTCACACTCTTGATGGATTAATCCACATCCACAATCAGTGATCGGGGTTTAGTCATTCCGCTCAATCACTCACAAAGGCTAACAGAATTACTCGATACTTAAACACATTTTGCCAGTCTTCCCCAACATGCCGCCTCCATTTCTCCTCCCAGTCAAACATTAGTGTTTTCACACAGTTTGCTTCACAAATCCATGTACACTGCTGTGTTATTTCTCCTTGAGCGGTGCGCCTCAGTGCAAGGACCTCCCTCCGGAGATAGAGAGCATTTCATTTCACACTGACATGTTCACCTCTATCCTCATCATCCCGCCGAGGCTTGCTGGGCCTGTCAATGGAGAGAAAATAAAAAAAATAACTCAAGCTATGCCAGAGTCAAAACAACATGAAAAGTACGTTTGTGGCCACAGAGCAGAGCAAATCATATGGATCTTTTGAGTTGGAAAATGTGATGTTGTTGCTGTCCCAGGTGATTCTCCCCATTCAGATTTGCAGCAAAATAGCCCGGAGACTTATATCGCACAAATGGCTCAAAACATTGCCTGTAAAGAAATGTTTTGTGATATCGGAGAAATAAAACTATTACGGGTGACCTCGTGAACCTCTGCGATAGAGGCGATTAGCTAGACAATATACTGTAGCTTTTTTTTTCCAGCTCAAGGTTGGGCCGTCTAATAAAGCAAACATATCGGGCTGCAGGGGAAGGGGTGCCATAGTGGATGCCTGGGGTGAACCACTGGTTTTGATAGATGAGAAGTACTATGTAAACTATACCACGTCTGGTGTATTTTTTATTTTTGCAGTGTCCCCTCTATCAGGAATTCAACCCGCGCCGCTGGATTTGGCTCAAACATTAGTAAAAGGAACAGGAAATGAGGTTTTTCGCTCCACCCACACAGTTCAAGCTGGGATCCATTGAAATATTTTCGGCAAAGGGAGAGTCTTGGTCGGTGGCGGATCGGGATTTGGGGAGGGATGCATTCGTTAACATAGAATAAAATCAACACAAACTTAAAAGATACTTGCATATTGAGCACAGAATTTGATAAATTCATTATGAAAAACAAGTTCATATGGAATTTGTATTGGAATTTTGGCTTCAAAAGTATTTAAATAAATTAAAACAGATTGGCAATTAATCAATTTAATACCTTCGTAATCATTTTCATCCCAACTGAAATGGAGTCCGATGAGGTGCATTTATATTTTTTTTGTGATACTAATGATGGTACAAACTCCATCTGAGCATTTAAATTACCGTAATTTTCTGACTATAAACCGCTGCCTTTTAGACAAGTTTTGAACCCTGCGTTTTATAGTCCAGTGCGGCTTCTCAGTGGATTTTTCATGATTTTTATGACGTAGTTCTATGATTTGTTTAATATGAAGGTAATATAAATGAGCACATTTCATTTAAAATAACCCGCGGTTTATAGTCCTGGATTTTTCACACATTTATCTTGTGGTTTTATATTCAGATTATTATTCGGACAATACGGTAATATAGCTGGCATTTACTGGATAAAATGTTGTCAGCATTGTTCAATACGAAATGATTGACAATCTTTTACAGGCATCAAAATGGGACCAACGACCAAACCTTTTTTTTTTCTCTCACTTTGACCCCACACAGAGCACAGGAGTAGTGATTTCCTTTTTGGTATGCAAACTGTAATAGAGTAAGGAAAGGGAGAGCTCCTGGAGTGCAATAGGTAATCTATTTTTCGTGGCAAAAGGTCAGACGGATTAAACGCCGCTATGCAGATTCCACTTTTCCATGACAGCTGCAGGGGAGCACAGCTCCAAATCAGAACTCTCAATCAGATGTAAAATTAACTTCATGTATTTGGTGTGAAGGTCATACTTGGCTAACCAGGGAACACATTCTAGTTTTCACCGACTGCATTTGTTAAGGTCGACATTCAGCGTTGCGAAAGTAATGATGCATGGCAGACCAGTGATGTTTGCATTTGCATAGTCACAGTTTTGACACAATGACTTGTGGTATTAATGTATGGACATGTGCTGTATACATATATTTCAAGACTGCTACCCAAAACTCCTACCTAAGGCTTGCCAAGAACCCACCATTGCCCCTATTAAACCACATGCGCTCTCCAAAGGCTCCCATTTTTCCCACTGTAGTAATCACATAAATTTACACCCCAGCTGTTTAATGTATTGTTCTTCATGTAAAAACTGTGTAATTATGATTGTTGAGGTCGACTAAATATCACTTTAACCTTAGTCATTATCTTTATTTGCCTTTGCTTTTGTTTGGAATCCATTTAAAGGTCAAATCAATGTGTTCCACTTGCTTAATTAGACGAATTATATTTGCACCTGACATTTTCAGCAATTTATTGTACAATATTATATTTCCACCTAATAGTGTTTTGGAACGATATCTCAGGATTAAGCATTGTTTTCCGGAGCCGCAGTCAATATGACAAAACATAAATTCCACTAGCCATTGTGGGGGATAAATAAGAATACTGTCGAATTAAAAAAGATGTATTGTCACCATTTATTATATAACACACACACATACACATAAATATTGCATTTTTATGTCATCTTAATTCTTCCTCTGGAATAAACATGGAGGATTCTCCTTGAGAGAGAGCCAATGTACATGAGAGGGCAGAATCTTTTTTTCAGTGTTGTACTACTCAAACATAACCCTCCACGTTATTGCTTCAATTCAATATTGCAGTTGGTGACTCTTGTATGGAAGAAGCACTCCAGAGTTTGACATCAATGTAAAGCTGGTTTAAGAGCGGAAAATCAATAAGCATTGCTAGTTGTAGAATTCTTTCTTTGAGCTGGCTCAAGAAACGTTTTTCTCCTGTGGTTACCAACCACACTGTTCTGCTCAAGAAAGATTCATTGACAAAGCACTTTTTTTCCCCTGAGAAATCAATCAAATGTGCTTAGTCAAGTTTTTTGATTCATTCTGTCAGGCTTTTATGGATTACTTATCAATGTGGATCATAGTTGTGTGAAACCACACTGACGTTGCGGAGCTCAACCTTCCAGAGGAAGTATTTAAAGATCTAAACTCGACCATTGGAATTCATCTCAGGTTTCATTAATCGCCTTGCGCATGCTAAATATATTTGTATTTCCTCCTTGCATTATTATTCTTGTTCAGGTAGAACGAACCGACACTGCCTATTCGTTGAGGCAAACTCATAAAATTTGTGCTGCCGTTCACCTTGTGAGGAAATCAACTTCCAAATATGTTTGCATTGATAAGCCTCTGGTGACTCAAACTCATATTGTCTTCAAGAGAGATCAATAATTTGGTTTTGATAACAAGATTGTTTCATTTTTGTTGTCTCAATACATCGTACTCTTAGTGGTCAAATCCCATCAAGGTTTGAGAACCCCACTTTGTTATTGTAGCAAAAAGTCATGGTAGAAGAAATGTTCCAGAGAAATTCAAAAGGGCAAAGTGGACAAGATTAATGTGATTTTGCATAGATGGCTTCAGTACTCATGGTGTGAGCACAGCACGTCGACGTCTCACCTCAAGAACCTCCAGTCACCTCCACCCCACCGCCTACTAGCAGTCTCAAGATATGCTTTCAAATTGACAGTGTTTAACCCCAAGATACAATTTGACTCAGTTCATTGTAAGTTTTACAGGGCAAAGTGTTTTCTTTGCAAAAACAACAGTTGAATGTTCAAAATCCTGGCAAAGCAAAGAAACATTTACTAGATGCAACAAAAAGACTTTGGCAGACACGGGGTTGCAATGTGAGCTTGTGCAATCAAAGAAATCACACTGGCGCTGTTGCTTTGCCTGTGGCTGGGTTATTGTCAGACAGAAAAAAAACAAATTCAAGTGCACAAAAGAGCACTATATACTTTACATACTAAAGGGATTCTGACATTTTATGCAAAAATGATCTGTTTTTCATCACAGTAAACAGCAGGGAAAGCCTCAGAATGAACTATGGCATATCATAGTATACAGGTGAAATTGGTAGCAAAAAAACAAAACACAGACTTCTATCAAGATGGTGAGTAAACTGACAGCGTATAAACACAGTCACATGTAGTTCAGATGTTCTAAGACACAGGTGTCAAACTCATTTTTTTTGCGGGCCGCATTGTGGTCATAGCTTCTTTCGGAGGGCCCCCCAGTAAAAGCTACAAAACAAACTGACAAATAAAGAAAGAAATATATATTAAAAGTGAAGACAATTTGCAATTCTAGTAATGACGCACGAAATGATGTGGCGGCCCGTATCTGGCCCCCGGGCCTTGAGTTTGACACCTGCGTTCTAAGAGGAAAAATGCCCTAGCCTCTGGAAAGAAAGAAAAAAATCCTACTAAATAAACAGTAACCTGTTATCATCATTTGCTATTAGCTATGTCATTTCTATGTAGGGTTTTTACTTTTTTAATTTCCAACCCTAACATTCTTCTATGCGGTTATCGGACAGAGCTGACAGCAGTGAAACAGTGCTCAAGCCCGTTGGGACCAAAAAGGTAGACAGACCATTATTGTGTAAAGTATCTGTGCTTTAGCATTTAAACAGCCAGATGTTACTCTCATGGGGCAGCGGAGACCAAAATAGAACATTGAAATGCGAGAGAACTGCCAGATGATGGGGATTAGTTTGTGAACACATATGCCTCTCCATATCATCATTTAACATTTATTATCATGCATTTTCAGGTTGATCTACTGTCGCCAAATGGCCCAAAATTACTATAATAACAGTTTTAAAATGATTTCTAACTTTAGATAAACAGAGTAATAGCAAACCGACTTAACTGCTCTAAATGAATCATGTTAACTATCATCCTGTTAGCACACACGTCATTTGAAACCCCTTGTGGTTTTGTAAGGTTAACGAAACTCTAGAATAATTTATTTTCTTGGCCGAGGTGTAAAATTTTTTATTCATAAACTTGGACCGCATTGTATTATATTCAAACGAGCTGATCTGAATGAATGATCTGAAGTTCTACTGTTTTGTAACGTTCACAAAATCCAGCTCTAAAAATAAATGTTTGCTAACATGAAGGTTTCATCGACAATTTCATCTTGTGTCGTCTCCCGGAGCCTCATTATCATGTAGCCTGAAGCAATCTTGCACCACAGCAGAACACTCAGCTTTATGCCAACCGGCCACTCAACTATTTGAGACATCTGCTCCACATTTACGCAATTAGAATGAACAAGAAATTCAACAATATCTCCGCATGTTCTGTTATTATTAGGATTTGTGATAACCTGAACTTTTGACTTCCTTCACTTGGCTTTTTAATTTCACTTGGCCGGCAGAACAGAAAGTTCATGCTCACTGCTCCTCTTGGGACCTTGAGATTTTGCTTGATATAGTTAATGAGTCGTGAAGGCTCTTTGAACCCTTGTCAGTGGATAAAATGTGGTAGGTGCACAAATGACTCATGAGCGCTGTGGGTTTTTTCCCCCCACATTGGGCCGTGCAGTTGAGACAAAAAGAGGAAAAGGGCTTCAATTGACTGCTGCAGGGCTACATAGTATATCAAGTTCATTCAAACTGTGTTTTGTTCATTGCATCTGTGATATAAATGTGCATCTAGACCTCGACAGCTAGTAAAGGTTGAGAAATGTAATACATTAGTCGAACTCGGACAAAGCGTGGGTTGTCGAATTGGAACATAATGGAATTTTCTATGTAAGGCAAAGGCATTATGTTTTCTTGTTTTGTATTTCCTAGGAAGTCAAGCTACATTAATGCTGAGATTGTGGCATTTCTCTCAAGGCAATGGGGACCTTTGGAATGGTTTATTTACTTGTAATCATCTGATGTTCTTTGAATGTTTTAATCTGATTTGGTACTCAAGATGCAGTAAAAAAAAAAACTATACTGCTCACCACACGTTTTGCTACATGTTTCGTCATTGTTTGCTCTTCACTGTTACTTTCTGTTTACTGAAATGTGCACATCAAAGTTAGACGAAAAGGTGGGACTCTGACTGGCATGCTGACATCAGCTGTAAAGTATAAAAATATTTTTCTTTTTTTGTCTGTTCCTGTGTGGGGACCGATACCGCGCCGTGGACTGCTGACTGAGGACTATAGTGAAAAATAAGAAACGAAACAAAAATGGCGTTAACTTCACACAACAGCCAGGTGCCCTCTCAAATTGGTACTCGAGCATATTATTCTAGTTTGTTTGTGGAAAATATATTTCCATCACACGTCTCCTTAAAAACAATGTAGCAAATATTGAGCTTATGCTCGTGACAATTGCAAACATGCTGAACCAAATGTGCCTGTTAAGTCAACAGTCTATCAGTTTACATAGTTACAGTATGTCACCATCATGATTTTTGAGTAGTTTCACATCCTTGCATCTGAGCTCGGATGGTTTCAACTCAATACGCAAATCGTACCTTTATAAAATATTTAGAGGAGTAACTTGCAGGAGGTCTTGTATCCTTAAGGGTGATTTGTGTTCACACGTCGAAATGAACCACACCAAGGGAGGAAACAAACTAGAGTTCGATTAAAACAGATTAAAGGATGTTAGTGTGTAGGCTGCCTATAACTCGGGTGAGGGGGTTCTGTTAAATGTGGTAAGGAGGGTAGAAGATGCTCTGTGACCATCATGGTCTCCTCCAAGACGCAATGGAAAAAGAATATTATAATGTTACTGTTTGATCAGTTACACTAATATAATAGATCTTGTGGTATGAGCATGCTATTTTACTGCCATGCTTGTTTTTAACGGTCAGGCTTTGCAAGTTGCAGGATGTTACGTTGATGTTGTCCAAGTGTTGCCAAGCAAACCAAATGTTAGTTAATGCATTTTGAAATACAATAGATTTGACTTTAACACCATGTGTTAGTTTCACCTTCTGTTTCGGTACCATCACAATTTTAATGATATATTCTTTGTTGGGAGGAGGCGGGGCATAGCAGGATCCAGACTCAGTTTGACAAACCTTGCAAGTGGAGTCCTATCTATTCCTCTTTTAGTTTGCATCCTACTTTCTGAGGAGCAGTCTGAGGTAATGGGACATAATGGAGTATTGTCATGGATTGATTTTAGTGCTTGAAGGGTTGCATACATCTGCATGTAAAAATTGACCATTTGAGAGTGAGATCAATGGTCCCTTACATATATTCCACCACAGATGGGGCTGCTGGGATCCATTTAACCAAGCTGTTGTTTGTTGTGATCAACTGGCACATATCTCTGCTGGATGTCATCCATTATCATAATAGCAGGCTCAATCACTATTACAGGGGGAAAAAACCTCGTTCATTTAAGTACTTTAGAAAACAATAGCTTTTATTGTGCAATGCGAAATTAGTCATATTCGCCGCACGGAGGAGAACATTGTTGCCACTGATGGCATGGTCCGGGGTTGACCTCCGTCCGGTGCATGCAGCAACGCAGCGTGGGTTCGGTGCCCAATCAGTGACGGTAAAATTGTCTATCGCTATATGTGACCTGACTGGTGACCAGTTCAGGATATAGTCTGCCTTTCTCCTCGATTAGGCTTCAGCTTCGTGCAAGCCTGAATAGGATAATTGCTAAGGGAAATAGGATGGATACATTGTGTTAAAAACTAAAAATACCTGAACAAAAAGTGGTGCAGTAAAATCATCTCGGTTTAGGCTTTGTGTTCTCTGCTCATTATTTAGTGTCAACAAAGTAAGGAATAATGGGATTTATTATTTTCCACACAATCATCATTCAATTAAGCCAACAAGTGCCCTTTTAAATTTGCCGTCATCAAAAAAAATACTAAAAGGGTTTACGCGCCAACAGCTTTGTAAACTAAATTTTTGCGTGTAAAAAAACCCCACTGCTTAGACTGATTTATAAACGTTATATCGGCATAACCGGACAGTAGTACGTTGGTGACAGTACCATGTATTTTTTTTTATTTTGCGTATTTAGACAAAAATGATACTACCACTGTTTTCATTTATTCCATAAATGGATGGTCTAAAATGACAATTGTGAAAGGTTTGGCCTAACAGAAAACACTAATCTTCTGCATTCCATTTATTCTTGAATGTTAGAGATTTGACATTAGGTCATTTCAGTGAAACATTCACCTGAGAGAAAATTGCAAGCATCGATTTTACTCTGCTTTTGAATAGATGATTGTTTATGTCATCTATTCAAGTATAAGTGTATATCCATTACTATGAACATGTTTACCAACTGGTCTTCTTTTTCTTAGAGTTATATATTTTAGGCAGAGTCATTGTTGTTATTGTGTATCTTTCATGCATGATAAAGTGCGTTGAGCTAATTTAAAAATGCTAAAAGTGAAGCAAAACAAACAAAAAATATGACATTTCTAACGACAAGCAACCAACGACAAATAGCACCGCCTCTAAGCACTCGTCTCAAAATTCCAGAATATACTGTTAAGACTCTTATATGTGGCAAAGCCACTGTTGAAGGCGCCTCATTTATGCAAATTTGAATTGTGTTTTTGAAAGCGTGAACTTTTCACACCTCTTCAGCGCTGTTTGCTTGACACTGTTTGATGACTCAATACCGACATGTCCTTTGTAACCTTTGGGAAACAGTTTGATATATAAGTAGGAAGGAACATATGGATGTGCTCAGATAAATAATGGCAGATAAATAATAGAGAAAGAACTTTTCACACCCAAATATTTAGAAGATGAACCTCCCCTTGAATAGCAACTTTGAAAACTCAAGCAAAATATACTCCTCTACTTTCACCGCAGCTGCTCCCAACAGTGCAGCCTGATAACTGCAGTAGTCGTCTGTGAGATTTGATTTAAAGATACCATGGCAGTACATCGTCCCCCCTTGGGGAAATTAATAAAATAATAAAAAAACTAGAGTAAAGTGTAACAGGATTTCGCGCAAATGGTGTTTAATAAAATGGCTGTGGCTGTGTAAAAGCAGAGAGCAGTGTAGTCAAGCATGAACAGGAATTTGAAGGTACATAATTATATCATTAAAAAATCCCTTCAAATTCTCCACTGTATCTTGATTGATTGTCCAACTTTTCTCCACGTGGCAGTTTTTGGCATGTCGTGTTTCCCACAAAATAACGTGTCATCCGTGATAATTCGTGGGCTTGACGCCAACATGTCACAACTGAGAAATATATGCCATTTCCATGGTTACACTTGTTCAGCCTGTAAGGAATTATGTTGACTAAGTCGAAAGGCTTACAGCAGCATAATGCACGGGGCTACTGCTCTTAAACAAACTTTGCTAAGTCCCTAGTGTGTGAGTGTGTGCGTGCGTACATAGTATGTGTAGGGGGGAGCTTTCACTAACGCAGACTTAAATACAATAATGAATCACTACAACGCCCAATGGAATTTTTTTTTAAAATACTGTGTGTTTTAGAATCTTGTACAGTGTTTACATTTCTTCTCAAATGATGTGTACACTGTCAAAATGGAAAAAAAAAATATTGGGTAGTTTCACTAGCCAGATGTCAATATTGCGATGGAACTATGAACCTTCTAAATGGGAATAAATTAATTAAAAGTTTGACACACATATTTTTCAAAATATATGCCTCCAAAAATGTACTGTACTGTGTTTTTTTTTTTTTTTTTGTGAGCCTCGTAGACGAGTTGAGAACAACAAGCATTTATCTGTTTGGGAGTTGTCTTGAATTTCCCAATGACCACTTTACACCTGTCTTGTGCAGTCACTGGTTTAATGGCGACAGTCATTGTCCATTATTTCCCATGGGGACAAATGTTTTCAAATATGAAGTAATCACAGATTGATCATCTTCATGGAAAAACTCTGGTCAACATGAAAAGGTTCCATAATATTGTATTGTCAGCTTCTCAACGATATATTATATTCCCACAAGTGTAATTGTTGTTTTGGTGTTGTCTTCCCAAGCAATTATTTAATTGGGTGCATTTGTTTTATAAGTTTTTTGTATTGAACATTTTCTCTATGTTTTAACAAGTTGGATCAATACAAGCCAGTCAATTACAATATACAATGTAGCAGTGCATTGCAAAATAATTTGGAGTTTTCCTTTAATTCATCAATATATCACCAGCAGCATCAACTCCATTTACACAGAAGGCTCACTTCGCTTTTTCCCTAATAGCAATAAATAATAGGGGTGGTTCTCCAGTCGATATCTTTAATTGCTCCTAGGTTGTATCAATACCGCTGCTCCATCGCCAGCCACTGGGAACCGGGTTGCCCAGGAAACGGCCGCATGGCAACAGGATCAGAGCCTGGGGGTTGTCTGCTTCTAGCTTTGCTCCCATTTTAAACCGCCTTTCCTCGCTAGATGGTGTGCAAGCCACTGGAGAGTACACTTCCCCTGCACAGTGGGCTCACAGCATCGAACGAACCCGGGACAACTCAACGCTCGTCCATAACTGGCTGCGTGGAGCGTGGAAATAAAAAGGCTTTCTCCTTATTTTTGCCCCGATTTTTGGCAGACTTGGGCAAGAGCGGCGACCACGTCCAGTTGTGACGGACATAATGATTGCGCTGTCGGATGCTTGCGTTTCTGCTCAGTGGCTAAGTGCGATCCTTCTCTGCCTGGGCTGCCTCCTGCCGTCGTGCTTGCCCGCGGGACAAACTGTGGACTATTCCTCCGTGGAAAGTGTGGTCAGCAGGCAAGGCGACACGGCTCTACTCAGGTAAATTATAATTATAATAAGAAAAAAGAGAGACAAACTTCACTTTTTACTGCTGCTCACGGGAGTTCAGTAAATCTTCTGCACGCACTTTATCTGCAGCTGAGTGCTTGTTTACACCCGAAAGAGGGCTTTTGTCACCCCATGAAAGGACACAATGGGGTGCTGTTTCATTTTCCCCCGCAAGCCGATCTTGGGGGTTGTGGCTACTGCCGAGTATGTTGACCGCCAGCAAGACGCTCAAACCCGCGACAAGAGACCTTGTTAGCACCATCAAAGTTTTGAAACACGTTTATTTTACTCTAGAGGACTTGTTAACCTCGATAAATGCCTCACTCAATATGATGCGATAGTTTCTCACTGCATCGTTAGACGCGTTGCAGCGCGTCGTCACTTACATCATATAATGTTTATGTCTGGTTAAATGAATGCATCAAATAAGTCTCGGTTTTTGTAAGTGAATAGGTATAGATTACAATAAAATGCAATCGTGGGTTTTAATGCTAACTTTGGGGAAGGTACAGTGTGATGTCGCAGTTTCAAATGCAACGCACAAGAGCGGTTGTGTGGTCATGACTCGCTGTCGCTCCCTCCCTCCTCATGTTCATCCCGAGTTCAGCCTCTTCCATCATTTGGGCGTCATGCCAACTGCACTGGTAGCTGTCATTCTGCTATAAATATAATTATATGATGTTATATAAGTTGTCTTTGCTATGGATGCGGTGTGACTAAGAAATACGCTATATAATTAACAAATATATAAATAAATAAATGATCACCAGGTTTAATGAACTAAAAAATGCGCTAAATAAATAAATAAATAAATAAATAAATAAATAAATAAATAATCACCAGGTTTAATTTATTTGAGTATGAGATCAAATTCCCTAGAAAGTGTGCTAACATGAAGGCCTTTATTTATTCGTGTTCATGGAATTGCAAAAACGATTTATTCTTGTTCAGAGGAATGTGTTACAAACCTTACCAATGACTAAAGAACCTTCAAAAAGAAAGAGTTGAGCAGTTTATTTGTTTATTTTCAACACATTTTTTAGAAAATTCTAGTTTGAATTCTGAGAACTTCAGCCACTGGTTTTGGTTGTTCACTTTATAGGAAATATACACAGCTGCACTAAGGCTCAATGGTTTGCTCTGTCGCCTCAGCATGAAATTTAAGGGGTCCAATAGGTATTAGATTTATATGCTCTTCCTGTGCTAGTGAGCTATCTTTGGGTACACGGACTTATCCCACTTTCTGTAAAGAATGCAAGACTCTAGAACAGGGGTATCAGACTGAGTTTTTTCACGGGCCGCATTGTAGTCATAGCTTCTTTCAGACGGACATTTTGTCTGTCAACCCAAATAAATGTACTATGAGCACCTCATATTATATAGAGTAAAAGCTACAAAACAAACTGATAAATAACTCGTTTTCAAATCAGACGAGTAAAAACTGGTCAAATATTTAAAAAAAAAAGATATTAAAAGTGAAGACAATTTGCAATTCTAGTCATGACACACGAATTTGATGCACAATTTGTCTTCGCGGGCCACATCAAATGATGTGGTAGGACGTATCTGGCCCCCGGGCCTTGAGTTTGACACCTGTGCTCTAGAATATGGAAATGACTGAATAGTTGTCTGTCACTGTGTGTTAGCCCAGTAACTGACAGATGATCAGTCCTAGGTGCACCCCGCCCTGTCAGGCAAGCAGCCTCCACGTTAACCTGAACAGAAAATGGATGTTTGGAAATAATATACACTTGTTGTCTATGGTTATTATAAATACATTTGCACTTATAACACCTCCAGATTTTTTGATTCACACGGTATACATACACAAAACTATGCACAGGCAAGCCTCGATAATATCTTGTCGTACAAATATCAAATATCCGCCGTGATGGCTCAGAGGATGTGAAGGATATGCTGGCCCATTTCAGGGAATTCTCTAGATGTTGACACCACGAGATGCAGGGTATGGACCTGAATGCAGAGCAGTTGAACGGGTGAAAGTTAGTCACTGACATCTCTCACTAGCCCGCTGAATAGAGGAATTGTTTGTGTTGGTTATCGTCAGTGTGCGACAATGCATGACGCAATTCTATCAGGAGGCTGTATGCTTTCTAATTTTGCTATTTGTTTGCTTCCTCTTCTCAGTTTTTGCTGTCTTACTTCTATAGCCAAACATCATCCTTTCAAAGAGATCTTCTCCCCTGGTTGTGTCTTGGGAGAAGCCTTCAAATTCGTTGGTGTCAGGGAGGGGAGGCAAAAGCTTTGCCTGAATCCTGATTGTGTTTTGCACCAGAGATACAGTAAACTCGGTGCTGTGAGTCAGCTCAGTTGCCTCTTACCTTCAGAGTAAGTCTTAACATTTAAATCCCTCCAACAAGGACCACCTAAATATATACTGTAGGAAATCTGAAAAATAAGCAACATTTTGTTATTTCTGAAGGTATCAAGAAGAGGAGTTCAACTATATTTGTCCTAGGACCTGTTGCAATAAAACAATACACCTTCTAAATTGCTCCTCTTTCCTCCCTGGCCAGCTTCATGTGCCATTTTCAACAGAGTAGAGATAAAAGTTGATGTTTTCTTTAACCACATGGGCCCTTTGCTTTTTATCCTTCACATCTTTTCATTGCTCCAAAGCATCTGCTATAAAAATGTGGATTCCAATTTATTTACTTATTTGCTTCTAAGAGTTTAGGGTACTGGCCATTATTGCCAAGAGAACTCCTTGACCAGTAAGAAGGTGGCTGGAAGCTGAATGCTGCTTGGAAAAAAAAAAAAGTGATCTCTCACAAACTGACAAAGCCCGAAGCATGCAATTAGTCACTGCCACTGGATTATGGAGTCGATCCCGTGAGGTGCAAGCTCTGTCACATATTCACCCCACCCCCCTCCCCACCTTATTCAATTCCGTGCGCCGCATTACTGTTGCTCTGATTCATGTCAGACCACACCCAATTAAATTGTTTTGGGCTTCTTGAAGATGAGGAATGGACCATATGTGTATCATCACCCTTTTGAACTTGTTTGATTACGCAAAACCTCAGCCTCCAACAAAAGCCCTTGTTGTTTGTCATGGCTTGTGCTGATTAAAAAGCATTTCACCATGCACGAGTAGATCTATGTTTAACCCGTATGCGGATTTTTTTTTTTAACAGACTTCCATTAGAGCTTTATTGCTTTCTAGTACTTTAGTCACAACAGCCCTTCGCATACGCTTCAGAGATTTCATGTCATTTTGGATTCGGTTAAGTTGACTCTTACTAGTAATTGGAATAGTCGTAGTAGAAAAAGTATGTGAAATGACTCCAAGCTCACTGAAATCTGAAGTATAAGATGAATAGCTCTTAAACAGCGACAACATTGAGACATATTCTTATGATTACCGTATTTTCCGCACTATAAGGCGCACCTAAAAACCTCCAGTTTTCTCAAAAGCCGACAGTGCGCCTTATAATCAGGTGTGCCTTACATATGGACCAATATTGAGCCACTACAGCAGGCGTGTCCAAAGTCCGGCCCGCCGGCCAAATGTATATATCTTATATATGGACAAAGTTTTAAAACGGGCCATTCATTGAAGGTGTGCCTTATAATCCGGTGTGCCTTATATATGGACAAAATTTTAAAATGGGCCATTTATTGAAGGTGCGCCTTAAATTCGGTGCGCTTTATAGTGCGGAAAATACAGTAGATTCGTAGACAATGATGATAATTTTGGTTTGGAAAATATCTAAAGCTTGTATAAAGATGTAAAGTACTACTCATGTGACTATTCAGAATCAAACTATCATACAAAGATAGATATGTAACTATAATGGACATAGTTGAAAGTTCACCACAAGTGACACTCAAATTATGCCTATAGATAGTTGATAAGTAAAACAATTGTTTTGCATGACTGAGTTGTATCTCTCCCTAGGAAAAACTGTGACATATTATTTTCCCTGGCTTGTTGGCAATTACCATAATGGTGTGTTGTCTGTGCAACCAGTCTCCATTTAAGTAGTTTGTGTCTTATACCCATCACAAATTCTGTGGATACAGATATAGGAGCTATTTAGGAGATATTTTCTTGCAATACAGTCCAATTTAGAAACTGACTCGGCTGCTGTCTCCCTATCATGTAATTATTGTTGGAAAAAAAATCACTTTCTGCATCTGAGCTTTTTTCATTATGTGATCACATCCTGTTTGGTTAACTAAGGCTACCTCCTCCTGGCTTGATGAGGTATATTAAATAAAAATGAATGATGAAAAATTTCAGTTGAAGCAACCCAGTTTACCTCGTTGGACACAATAACAAAATGGCTGGGGGGCTTTTGCACCGCATTTAATATTGTTGCGGTCTGAAAAATATTGCTATGTTTTGTACTCCATATGCTCATTGTCTTCTTCACAACTTGCATCTATTGTGTGAATAGCTGTTTGACCTCCATTTTAGCAAGTAATGTGTGAAAACAAATCTATTGAAAAAGCTAGCTGTATTATTAGCCTCATGGTCACTCGGTTTTTATCCTGGTGAAACTGCAGGGATCATTTATTTAGTACCCATTTGTGTTTGATGTGCATTTTCCAGATGAGTCCACAAACTATACAACCTATATATACAGTATGTTTCCTTTACTATCATATTTTCAAAGCATGTTTATTTTTTTGTCTGTGAAATATCGAGATCAGCATTGGCCTCAAAAAGTCCACATCAGTTTATCCATATTCATATTGGACGGATTCAGATTTTTGCTTCGTTGCTCATTTGACAATTTGGCAGCAGATACGGTAAATCCACGTCCAGAAAGTAAAAACTCTTCCACAGTTCGGCTTTAAACACATATATTCGTACCATGCCTATCATCATTTCCAACGTCGTGTTGTGATCGGCCATACGCTGCGTAGGATTTATGTCAAATCAGACCTAGAAATTATTTCTGCTGTTGAGATTGCTGGTATTTATAGTTATCCATCTACTTCTCCCAAGTGACGATGTCACTACCGAACAGAATTTCAATGAATTGAGTTAATTTTTGATTAAGATACGACTGAAATGTCTCCTCATGGACCATTTAAGCGATTGGAGCTCCTTCAACATTAGGAACAAATAAAGGCTATTAATCTACAAGATGCATAACATAGAGACATAACAACCATAATAAAACAGAATTATGACCAACTGGGGGTTCTGTATCTTTCTCTTCTTTGGCAAGTATGATGGCAAACTGGGACTGGAATCAGAAATCTCTCAATTCCTTTGCAGATATGTTGCTCTGCCTGTAACCTTAGATGTGAGGCTTCACCTATTTTAACTTGTTTTTGTTTTTGTTTATTTAACGTCATGGCGTATTTCATTAGCATGCTGCTTTAAGCAGGGATGTCAAACTCATTTTCAGCTCAGGCAACCACATTTTAGTTACGGTTATGGTACTTTACCCGGTTAGTGGAAATTACACTGACGGACGAAAACCCTCTTCTTTCTGTGCTTAGTCGGTCATTTTTTTATGTTTCTCGTCATTCGTTGTTTGACATCAAAAAGGGTGCCTATCAGTGATGGAACTCTGTACTTTAGTACTCTGCAGTTTCTACACTTTAATATGCTGTTCCAGTATGTTTCAATTTATGATGAAAGTTGCATGTTATTTGTTTATTTGTTAATATTATTTATTATTACCCTATTTTCCGCACTATAAGGCGCACCTAAAAGCCTCCAATTTTCTCAAAAGCCGACAGTGCGCCTTATAATCAGGTGCGGCTTATATATGGACCAATATTGAGCCACTACAGCAGGCGTGTCCAAAGTCCGGCCCGCAGGCCAAATGTATATATCTTATATATGGACAAAGTTTTAAAATGGGCCATTTATTGAAGGTGCACCTTATAATCTGGTGCGCCTTATATATGGACAAAGTTTTAAAATGAGCCATTCATTGAAGGTGCACCTTATAATCCGGTGTGCCCTACAGTGCGGAAAATACGGTATATAGTGACTCTGATATGCATTTGTAGGCAGGTAGTGCATTTCTAGACTGTGTGCAGGCTGATCAGGGGCATAAATTCATTGTGCTTTCCAAAAATTAAGCATATTGTTTAGCAGCACCCATGTGAATTACCTCCTTATTAGATTTTTCTTCCCCCAAGTCCTCCAAGAGAAATATTTTATACGTAAGGCTCACTGTAATAATAAGAGTCTTAAGGAATAGAGAAATGGCTTGTGGGTGAAAATTGATCTTTTTGCATCACTGTATACGTTCGCATATAATGGCAGTCTTTCCATAGGACTATTTTAGGATGTGTTTTTCGGAGGGACAGTAGGGGTAATATTTTTGCCTACGTCAGGTTCTCGTCCTAATTAGTTGTGCTTCTCTCACACAATATATTACAGAACCCAAGCTGAAAATATTCAGTCAATCTAAGTTACAGAATAGAAATGAGTCGATGTCAGCAAGTTGTAGATGGAACATGCTGACATGCAAATCTTTCAAGAAAAGACTACTACAGTTGTAGTGGTCGCCGTTTTTGCATGGTATGCTGATCATGTATGCTCTCAACCTTTGGTAAAATTTAGAGTAATGTTAAATTTTTTGCAGGTAGACCTCAAGTAAATTTTCTATGGTACGAAAGCACAGTATTTATTTATTTTATTAGAAATTGGATGTACGATCCAGAGAGAACACTAGTTTTGTACTTCCGTGACTACAAGCTCCTTTAGGTGTAATCATGGGTTTGAGCTTTAAAGGTAGATTGACTTTAATCCACCAGGCCTGACTTCATTCCTTCATTAGTTTTGTAATACCGTTTAATGAATAAAAGAGGAATTCTAGTTTTCTTTTTGAAGGGATTGTGTAATGTTGAAGAGCCCTCATTTTTTTTGAGTGGTCAGTTGTAATGTGGTGTGGGGGCAATATAACTACTTTATTTCAGAATAGTATTAATTTCACAGTAGTATTAATTCAAATGTTATCTCCAACTTCACTTGGCGTACTTAGACTTTTCACAA
Organism: Syngnathus scovelli; assembly: GCF_024217435.2. Lineage (NCBI taxonomy): Eukaryota > Metazoa > Chordata > Actinopteri > Syngnathiformes > Syngnathidae > Syngnathus > Syngnathus scovelli. The sequence continues at coordinate 7,586,927 of NC_090856.1, forward strand.
CACCAACAAATGTTTTATTTAACATATCAAATTACATTTCGTTAGTGGGCATATATTGTAATTTATTCTGTGGAGTATGAATGGCTGTCACTCCGAAAATGATTATTTAGTATATGTCATCTGCATAATAAATGGATTACAGTGGTAAATGTTTGTTGGAGGAAGGTAATTGGAGTGTCTGCATTGGTAATTACTAGCAAATGGAGAAAGAGGCAGTAGGGCAAATCAATATCACCAATGATTTAGCTACCCAATGTTGCTATTGTTTATGAGGAGAAGTGGCTTTAGTTCTAAAGTAAGTTGAGTAAATGCTAACCTTTCTTTTCCCCTGAATGACTTAATTAAATTTTGTATTTTGGAAATAACACTAAGAGATTATGTTTATTTTGGTATGTGTGAATGTTAGATTACCGTGACAATTTGTACGACAGCTCACTAAATTGTAGCCAACATCACGTATTGTGTTGTTGGAAATCCCTGAATGCAAAATGTGTTTAAATTAGTGACTCAGAGAGCAGACTGTCATTCTATTCAAATTACCTTTCTAGGAACTACCCAACATATTCTTGTTGATGTTACTGTTGGATTAATTAAATTGCCTTTTCACTTCTGGCTGTGCTACCAGGATTATATTCACTGAATTTCTTGTTAATGTAAAACTGATATTACACTAAATGGTCCAAAAGGCGATAAATTATGAATTATAATGTTTGTATTGCAGTTTGGTATTTTTTGTAATCCTTAAAATGAATCATGGGATTACATATTTATGCAAATTTGAACTCGGATACAATATATGAACTGTACATCACATTTTATTATGCTAAATGTAGCAACTAGTCAGTCATATTAAAATACGTTGATGTATGCACACACGCACAGACACACACACACACAGGCGCGCAGACACACACAGAGTTGGTTTCATCCATCTGCATTCTGCGTGACACAGTCAGGTGCCACAATGGAAATTCCCTGAGGCATGCAATCGCTTTTCCAGCTTGCACAGAATCTTCCGTCTTTTCTAAAACAGCCAGTTGTCTTTGGTGCAACTGTGTGGGCCAAGTCTCTCTGCTACAAACCTAAATCCAGGCACTTCCTTTGATTTGAACACAATGCCCCCGCTGCCTTCTCCTCTTGGATACTTTGATTTTTATTTTGTTTTCAAACATTCACCTGTGTTCTTGCCAGCATACTCGGTAATGTAGTAGTCCTCACAATGTGAAGTGGGTATGCTTGTCATCTTTGTTTCCATCATTAAAGCAATCTAATTAGTTAAACACCCTGCCAAAAAACTCATAAAAACAAAAGCAAATCTGCAGTACAGTTTCTCTATTCATACTAAGGCTGTTTTTAATTGTAATTGACAATCAATTGTTCATTAACCGATTAACTGTTGCACCTCTAAATTCAATAATTCACTGTATGTTATTATTGTTGAGCTGCATGTTTTTCCTGACTTTAAGAATGATTACATTTACAGTGGTAATTTATGATACTATTGACCCGACTCAGGTTTTTTGAGATACATGTGAACTGTCATTCGGGTGTATACAGGTGACGGATTTGAAAGAACTTGCTGTGTGCAAACATTGCAAACCAAGTGTTTTGTAATACCCATTTGTAGTAAAGTGTCAAATAGCTAAAATTGTATGTCTGAGAGCTCTTCAGCAGTGAATAGCTGCCTGTGAGTAGCCAGTGTTCAAACACAGACAAACTGATACCTTTCACCAGAGTGATTTAATAGCCAATATGTGGACAAAAAGTCAAGATACATACGTAAAGTGCACATAACGTTTAAAGTAGAGAAGCAACGATGAATCAATTAATCACGTATCAAATGATCATATTTTAAATATCAATTAATCAATTAGATACTTTTTAAATTTGGAATTGTCCAAATACCCAGGGATTCAGTTTCTCAATAGTAAATATCATATCTTTGGAGTCTTCCATGAATATGGGACAATATGGTCCAATATGGTTGAGACTGTTCGGTCCAGTGATAAAAATAACGAATGAATGATTAGATGCACACCAAGAACTTCATACGTTTGAATACAGCATTTTTGTTTTGTAGTTCTTAAATTGAATGTCAAGAACAGGTTCAATGGTTCCATATATACGTATATAATCCACGTAGACGAAGCAATTTGGTTTCGTCTTCAGGGCCTGAAACATCACACATCAATTTATGCCTTCTCTGCAGGTATGTTTTCTTTGTCACAGTAAATATTGTCTGAAAACTGAGTGAGATATTTGAAACATTTCAAATGAAACCTGCCTCCAGTGCAGTGCTGTCTTGTTTTGTGCTGTTCTTCTTTGCAGATATAAGCGTACGTCATAATGCATTAACATTGAAGGGGGTTCTGACAAGCTGTTTTGTTTTCTTTATGAGTTTTTTCTTGTCCTGACAACAGGTAACAAGGTTCCCTCACCATGATGCTTCGCTTAACTGCCAAGTCCTTTCAAGCTCATCGTAATACTCAGTGTGTTTCTTCATGTTACAAAGCAAAATACAGATAGAAAAAAACGCTTTTGCTGTTTATATTTCTGCCCTATGTTGTAGCTGAAGATGATGATAAATTCATTAATAATTTAAAAAATGAAGACAAAGGAGCAATCGTAAAATGTATACATGTAAAATGTGTGGAAGATGTTTGAGTTCATGGTAAGTAAATTGAGCCGTATGGCGATAATGCAACATTCTGGAGGCGTAGTTTAAGTAAATATTTTTTGTATTACTCTTTATTTGGAGACGCCTCTGTGGAAGTGACTCTCCAGGGTACTTCAAATGGATGCTTTTATTTTTTATTTTTCCATCAGTTCAAATGCACAAGTCGTCTATTTATCGGGGGGGTTACTGGCAATTTTTTCCCCCAGATGTATATACTTTTATCATCTTATGATTAATAATGGGATTGTGTACAGTTGCATGAATTATTCACGAGTTGCTTTGTAGAGAGTTAGGACGAATTGAGAATATTTTTACATTAAAAGTAAAGCATCGAGCAGCTAATGAACAAGCAAGCCTGTCAAAGGAAGGACAGCAATGTTTCTGAGATTATCCTCAAGAGAGTCTGTGTAAAGTCAGATGAGAGCCAGAATTCGAAAGCTTCTGCACACATCTCCACCTGCTCCTCGGTTGAAATTGTTAACATTTTCTTTTGGATATCACAAACTGAAGCCTCTCCTCGTTTGCTTTGCTACTGGTGAAGTGACAAGTCCTAATGATTCAGCCGGGGGACCCTGAGATGCTTTGAAATTGCCATAACAGCAGCAAAAAATGCTAAGAGAGATCCAAACGTTTCAACAGCAACCACTTTGCCAGATTTTCTGGTCATACAATGATGTGGCAAATGGTACTCGCTGTTCAATACCATAATCAGACTTAGGAGTAATCATCATGTACGGCATTTCTCCCAAAATGTGCCAATCTGTTGTGCCTCAGCTCACATTAACAGTTTCTGAACCTTTGCCCTTCATTTTAAACCAAAGAACATGCACCTCAGTTGTTGGAATCCCTTCCAATTGCTTTGCAACCTTTAAGTGCCTTCATTTGCAGTGCAAACCTGCGTCGATTGATGCCTGATATGAACATGATGTATTGTTCATCAAACCGTTTGAAAGGATACACCCCTTCTGTTTGCTCCGCAGCACTCCTCCAATTCCTAAATGGATTAAAAATCCCAAGGTTGTCAGTTCAAACATAGGAACAGTGATGTGTCCTTGAGCAAGACATTAAATCAAAATTGCATCTGTTCTCTCTGTTATCATAAGCATTATACGCATAACACAGGTTAGATTATGAGTCACTTTCACTGAAGACTGGAGAAACAATGTTATCCACAGATGGCATTGTGAACCAGAGCACAGTCCTCTGGGATATCACCAACCTTTTGTCTGGACTGTGTTGTTGTTCATAAACTTTGTTGTAATGTATTCAGTACGTGCACAGCAAGTCGATAGTTTTAGTGCTACAAAGCTATTTGTAGCCAGAGCTGCCCACCTTATTTCCCACCTAATGTGAACTACATGGTGAACAGACCCACCCCCCCATGCGGCTGACATCTTAGCAGGCTTGTGAGTAGTGCTTAATCAGAAGAGTGTAGCTCACACACGTCTGCGTGGGTGGTTTGCTCGGAGCTGGACCTCGCATACGTAGGGTAGGGAATTTGTGGGGTTGCCCAATTAGTGCTGAAGTGTAAAGCGGTATGAGAGTACATCAGCAGTGACGAGTGCACCAGAGGAGACGTGTCATCAATCATAACAGCAGCTCCCGGCTAGTGCCAACCATTTTATTCCACAAGGAGGCAAAAGGCGGAGCCAATTTAGACAACGTTTGAACTGACCTAGCTTGGGACAGTGACTGTCTATTGATGATCCTATTTAATTTTTCTATTGGGTCAATATTATTTACGAGAGGATGAATTTTGATAAATGTCAGTACCTTTGCCTAGTGCAAAATAAATTATGTATTGATTGTGATCATGTTTATTCATTGGATATTTATCAGGAACGCAATAAAATGTTTTACTAGGTTGTCATGAAACTAGTGATTTCAACTTGAGTTCCTATAAAATTCTGGTTCAGATTTGGGTAATTTATTTTCAATTTTACTATTTGATTTGAGACTTAGACCTTAGACAGCTGGAACAATTTCACAAACAGCGATATGTGAATATCAGTAAGTGAGGCAAAGAGCCTAAGGTTTTTTATTTTGCCTGCCCAAGAGTTTCTTCAAAAACAATAATTACATTCTCCTTAAACAAATAAACCTTATAGCCAAAACACTGTGCCGCAGAGAGAGCCATTGTTGTCAAAAGTGATTAAACACGCATCACTGAGCTGAAACATTGCAGTGAGTATCATGCACTTTCATTATGATGAACTCTGGCACTGTGGTTGCTGTAGACTAAACCCATCATTGGCTTTGAAGCAGGAATTTAATTTTGTTTATCTTTTTCTTTTAATCAAAACCGTCCTCATAAAACTACATATGTAAGCAGTGTTTCATCAAAGTGTAATGGCATTTTACTGAAGCTGCCAAATCAAAGGCACTGAAGTAATTTGTATTTCTTTTATTCAAAATGAGCTTGTTATATGTTTCATGGATTATGACCAAAAAAAAGTTCCTTCTATGTCTTGCATGACTCTTCAGAGACCATTTTACTTTACCTGAATGAGGAAGTACTTCATTTACATATCAAATGCAGAACGGTATTTTTCTGATGTATGAAAGATCTAAAATGTATGATTTCGTCTCTTAGTCTGAGTGCTTTGGTTCATTATTGGCCGTATGCTCTCGAGCTTGATACGGCCATGTGTAACATACTTTAAGGTAATATCTCCCGCAGGAGTCATACATTAGCGTAATAAGGAACGGTCACAGAAGCTGCCCTCACAATGGGACACAAGCTCTGACTATGAGAATTTAGTGTGATGATTATGTTTTTGTACTGCAGTTATTTCTTAATGTGACCTTTAGAACATATGCATGGGCAGTAATGTCAGGAGCAGGTATGCAAACACAATGACTCTTGAGTCACGCTCCCACTGCCTGACATCCACCCATCATAAAACAGTCATCACCATTAGCTGAATAGCGTGATTAGATTTTTATCCCTCCATTGGAGCGATATTGCATCACACACAAATCATCCCCAACAACATTATCTCGATGGTCATATCCATATGGCATTTGCGGCTACATTGGTCACCAGTGGTGGTATAAAGTGTTATTGCTTCTCTGTAGATGTTCCTAATGAGGGAAAAGAGCATAACATTAAATGACAATTTTCATTCAAGTTGACCAGGTTTATGTCTTAAAGGTAAAAGTGGAGTTGTTTATTATATTCAAAATTAGACAAATTTGTGTTTACAGTTAAGAACTAGAATGGTAGAGGTTAGATTTAGAGAGGAAGGATATTGTGTCTTTGTACACCGTGCATATTGAAGTGATAGAGGTTTGTATGTGAGGGAGAAGCTAATTTATGTCACATGAGTTTGATAATTAACTTTTTTCATCAGAGTTGTGGTGTTGTAAGTCGTTAATGTTCTTTGCAGTAATATGTTACACGTGTCACAGTGGTTGACAGTTTAGCAACACACCTAATTCAAATGGTTATACTTAGCAAGGTCTGCAGAAGCTGGATAACAATCCTGATTAATTAAATCAGGTATGTTGCAACAGGGAGATGTAGAAAACATGAGGAGCAGAGTTGCCTACCCATGGTTTAGCTGCTAAACTCATTTTGTGTCAAACTCATTTTTTTCGCGGGCCGCATTGTAGTCGTAGCTTTTTTCGGAGGGCCATTATGACTGTCAACCCAAATAAACGTATGAGCACCTCATATTATATACAGTAAAAGCTACAAAACAAAGTGACAAAAAAATATATATATTAAAAGTGAAGACAATTTGCAATTCTAGTAATGACACACGAATTTGATGCACAATTTGTCTTCGCGCGTCACATAAAATGATGTGGCGGGCCGTATCTGGCCCCCGGGCCTGGAGTTTGACACCTGTGGTTTAGCACATCCATCTCACAGTATTGAGGACATCAATTCAAAGTAAGTCACTCACTGCTTGTGTATCTTAATTGCAGTATAACAGCAAGCATAATTGTCTACATTTTTAATTCTGGCTACTACGACCTTGTCCTGACTTATTCCAACAAGCTGTTCATAATCTTGCTCTAGTCTCATGCAAATATGCACTATTAAAAACTGAAATCAGATTTGACAGTATTTCTCAGGTCGATCCAACCCAGTTTAGAACCCTTCCCTTGTAACCTCTTCTTGTAACCGGTAGACATGGAAGGCACGGCTGACCTACATGCTGTAAGGAGTACTCCTGTTCCATTGTTAGTGTGTACTGGTGGGGAATTGAGGTCTTTTCTGTTAGGTGGTGATCCGTTGAAGCCGCGGACTATTTCAGTAAGCCTAGGAGAAAAAAAAAGAGATACGACAGAACTACAGAAGGAGCAAGCACTCGGAGTGTGGGGCGAGCATTATTCGGCTCACGTCTGTCAAGCCACACTGCTTGTGTAATGTGCTTGTGGGTTGCTGCCATTGGTGTGAGTCTATATGTCCGTGTGGGAGGAAAGTGCTTGACTGACAGAGCTAATTCCCACAACACTATGGAACTCCATACGTCGTTAATCATTAACAATGAACAACCAGTTGTATCCGTTCAAGGATAAAAGATCCAGCTTCGGGCTGGTTATGTGTGTGTCCACTATACACCATGAGTTGGTGAGGCTTCTCTTGCAGTTTGAGGTCTTCGCTGGGGCTTTGCTCCAGTGCCCCGATGATGGATGGTATGGTTACAGAGCTCACCTTCTTGGATGGTGGGGCTGTCCTATCATCCTGTCAAGGTCAGTGGTTATGAAGCTTATAAAAAGACTGGCAACCTTGTGAATTTACTAAAACATCACTTATGGCACATTTCATCTAACATCAGTTGCATTAAATGTCACATAAATGTTGTCTTTGAGAACATTCATAGGCCACCAGGTCATGGCCATTGGAAAAACATATTTTTTTTGTACACCTGTAAAATAGCTGCATCAGGGCTATGGAATTTTGGATAGGAGGGGAAAAAGTTATGAGATCGAAGAAGTTCAAAATTATTATCAACTATCCAATAAGGCAAAAGAAAATTTGCATTTTTTACTGATAATATACTCAAATCATGTCAAGCTCATAAATACACACAGACATAACCTCCATACAACCCAGTCTGCATTTGGATAAATCAATCAGTAATCAAGTGCAACATCTCTGTCTTTGCTTTTGAGTCCTACTTCAACTCCCCCGTGACAGATAAAAACACGCAATTAGCTTATATTGTTTCCATTATCTAGCTATCTTGCAACCGATTTGTCTGACCTACTCCATTGGCCTAGATGTATTGTTTTAAGCCCTTCATTGTTATGCAAACAGGATGGGCGTTTACCCGCCTTCATCCGATGTTGCCTACCTATAAAGCGAGAAGACACACCGAGACAAGAGTCAGCTAACGACATTATAGCGCAAATGTCTCATTTCCTACTTTGCTCTGTAACTGAACCCTTCAGAAGATGAACACAAAAAGCATCAGATCTTTGCCTTAGACACACAATCCTAAACGGTTTATTTAAAAATAGATTCCATAAAGCTCAAGTTTTCACTGAGTGGATACAATTTGACACATAATTATCTACTAACCTCTTACAACTACTCTTATTGTCTCCAACCAAAAAAAAAAAAAAAAAAAAAAAAAAGAGCCTAGATGCCCCTCAGGCTCCTAAAGAACATACACTTTCTTTATTAAATCTATGATGTAGAATTTGATATTTTTCGGCCGCTGTGATTATATTTGTCCAGTGTGGAGTAAATGCATTTTCTGAAAAGAGTTTGAGATCTGAAATAGGAGCTATAAACTCATTCTTTTACACCAGAGCATATCAATGGAAAAACCCATTACATTTGCCTTTAGGCACTTTCCAATTTAACACTGTTCTCTTTTAATATGGTTATTTAGCAAACCTTGCGGCCATCTTCATCTAATTGCATGTTTGAGAAATTGATAAAGAAAAATTAGTAAGCATTACAGTCTAAACCTCGCTGCTTATACTAATTCAATACAGTAGCCAATGAGCCATCCAAGCGAGAAGGCTGGAAATGTAGGAGAAGGACTTCTTAGTCGGGTATCTTTCTAATACTATTCTTTCATCTGTTTAAAACAATACAAGCATTTCTATGCTGTAGAGTTAATGAACCTGTTTGTTTCGTCATTCTCAGGCTATATTCCTTTATTGCTGGCATGTTGGAGGAAAATCCTGGCTAAATCCTTCATGTAATAAGCTTTGTATAATCTTAATTGTTAATGTTTTGGTGCCAACCAGTTAATGATTTTTGGTGCGCTGCCATTCAATGTATGACTAAAAATACCGAATATTGAATATTAACACAGAAAATCAATAGCATGTTTATTTTATCGTATTTAGTTATCAAATTTGTTCTGGCCCAGGCAGGCAAGCATCAGTAAACTTAAGTAAGGTTGGTTATATTTTACACTCCTTTAAGAAGTGTCGCACAAACCTACACTAATTTTAATTCATAAAAAAAATTGATATGAGTATTTTTCCTATTTTTTGATAACAAAATAAGGGTGATTTTTCTGGCGCAATATGCCAACAAGCATGTCTGGCTAGTCATACAAGTGGAGATTCCTGAATTGACTTGGCAAATATACAAAAGTACAAAACTAGACAGAAGATTTGAACTCAAAATTGTTCATCATTTCCCCTAAATTGCTTGGTGAAGTCTACTTTGTTTGTTTTCCCCCCAACCCTTTAAGGCTCTGTTGACAATCCTGGAGTAATTGGATTTTTTTTTTTTTACCTCACTGACATCTACTCAAGTGTGTTAAGGCCAGGGCACCACATTATGTGTCCAGCTGGATTGAAGAAAATATGTGTCTCTGTGCAAGTTGTTGACTATCAAGAAGAAATAGTTTGCTGACTCCCGTTTGTCCTCACGTTATCCCACATAGAATCTACCGCCTCACATATCCATTAGATATGTTAATCGAATCGATCTGATGTTTCACTATTTAGATTTGGGATTAAGTGATTCTCAAAAGATAGTCTGTTCCCTTCCAATTACTTTATCAATTCACTCTTATGAGGCAGAGACCCTGTCTATAGAACCAACCTTAAACTGAACATAATCTCTGCCAAATGCACTGGCAATTAGCTTAACTAAAGACTTTCTGGTCCCTGCCAGTACACAGGATCTGCATTTTAAGCTGCGCAGCATAAATTGAATGTCTGTATCCAGCCAACCCGCTATCACTAAAAGCACAAATCAGCACATCAAGAAATATTGTGAACCCATGCAAATTATGAAAGCACCAAAGAGGGGTAGCATATAAAACAGTCTTTTACATTTTGGGCGGATGTGGCCTAAACACCCTCGTCATAATTATCTTATGGAGTTGGGGCCTCAAACATCTGTATTTATTAATATTATAGTGGTTCTTAAACCAATTGCAAAACCAATTTACTCTTCAGATTTTTCCCCCATTTATGCTAGACTCAACTGTCACAATCACAAAACTAAATTATTGATGAATATTTTACATGACAGTGTTATCCACTCATACTAAAATACAAATATTCTTGAATTTATGTTGAAATTATTCAACTTTATTGTGTTGTGTACTTTACATACTACCAATAATTACTACTTTAGTCATCTAGATGTCATCAAGTAATTATCATCGATCTTCATTTTAGGGCACTTGACTTATTTCCACTTACTACTCTTCATGGTATTAGAGGAAATTTCACTGAGAGACTGTTCCACCCGGAGTGTCCCTGAATGAATACATAAGTAGGGCATGTAATATGTGACGCCACCCAACGGAGCATCCCGCGCCTTTGCGGCAAGTATTTATTCCAATATTTGTAGATGACTGAAACTAGTTAACTTCTGTGGCAATTGTTTACTTCCTTTGTCAGAATGATGAATGTGGTCATACCTATTGGTATATGCTGGGGTTCCAATGTCCTTTGACAATGAAGAATTGTCCATTTGTGCCATGAACAGAGCACATCAACTGGGTGGATAAGCCCCGCCGGAAAGCAATAACAAACACCCTCCTTGTTAATGGCACTTTTAAAAAATCATCACATTAAAGGCCAGTGGCACACAAACTTTCTTTTCATTCCAACAGTATATTGTAATAGGTTATAAAAATAGGTGATTTTTATTTATTCTTAACAACTGTCATTGACTGAATGCCAAACAACCCTGACAATTTGTATAATCCGGAGTCCTGTGTAAGCATTATACAAATGTGTTTTTCCTCCTTACTTCAGATTGAAACTCTTACAAGGCGGAGCAAACTAATCTGTAAGTGCTTAGTGCTCTTGGCAAGCAGGCAAGAGTGTCACTACTCACCACCCGGCCTTGACCCTCACTTTACTTCGCTCGCACTGCTTGGCCTGCTGCCAAGGCTGACCTGTCACTTGTGTGCCGAATGCTGAGTGTAAACTGTGCAGCAGCGGAATGTATATGCAACCAGGTCGGGTTAAAAAGATTCTCCAACAATATTGCCTAAATTGTGCAGTTAAACAGCAACGGAGCATCCCACATTAATTATCAAATGCGAAGCTATTAAACCTGTGGCGGTTTGCCAGTGACATTGTTTTTAACAAAAGGGGCTGGAGACATGAATGTTTATTGTTACACTTAACACGTTTACCCAGGGATTCCCTTTTTGCGGATGGGTTATCCCATCTCTGTTAGAGCTTTGATATTACGTCACGAGGCGGAATATAGGTTTCCGTCTATAACTGAAGCCATCATGAAGGTCAATGTTAGTATCTCACACTCAGTGTATCTGACTTCAAATCCACACTTGTTTGAAATACTGGTTGTGCAAACACACATTTGAAAGAAGGCCGGGAAAGCAAAGGGAGAAAGGTTGACAGCAAGAGGGGGATTAGGTAGACCTGTGCACAGATGGCTGCGGGAAGCAGATGTCCCAGTTGAGCTGTTCAGGGTGGTCCCTGCCAGATCCGAAACAGTGACAGAAATATGCAAAGCAAAAAAGGCTACCTCAAAGCGGGTGGTAAGATTTGGGCGAGCAGATGCTAAGACACACGTTCAGGAATGTCACTAGGAACATTGCAACAGAGGAAAACCACATGACCCATTTACATGTACGTTGGGAATACCACTACCATTGCAAATAAAAAAGATATGATGCCAATGCCTTGAGTTGCTTAAAAATGTATTTCCCACATCATTTTTGTGTGTGTGGGGGAGAAAATTTGATTGAATTGTTCTCTGTTTTTACCACTGTCACGACTAAACATCGGCTTGTCCAGAAAAATAGGATTGACTGTTTTCTCTAATGGACTGTCATGATGAGATGTCGCTGTTTGATGTCTCCCAGCTCATTGTCAACTGTCATATTTGGACAAGTGATTCCCTACCTGTTATTGTTGTTACATATTTTGTCTGCATATGTAGTTCAGTTTCCCATTTTTGGGAGGTGATCTAACGTTAAATGCTCCATTTGGAACATTGTCATTGTCTTTTTTCTGTTTCTGTGTATATGCGGCATGGCAGTGGAGGAATTTGAGGTACCGTATTTTCCGCACTATAAGGCGCACCGGATTATAAGGTGCACCTTCAATGAATGGCCCATTTTAAAACGTTGTTCATATATAAGGCGCACCGGATTATAAGGTGCATAGTATAAATAACTCAACGTTGCTCAAACGTTAATGCAATCACAATATAGTAACACTCGAAATAGTGAAAACGCTAACAATATAGCAATAACTCGACGTTGCTCAAACGTTAATATCACACAACACACAAAATAAACACGTAAAGCTTACTTTAATAAGTTAGTCCTGATCCACGACTCCATATTGGTCTATATATAAGGCGCACCGGATTATAAAGCGTACTGTCGGCTTTTGAGAAAATTGGAGGTTTTTAGGTGCGCCTTATAGTGCGGAAAATCAGGTAGTATTAGTACCATAATAGAGGCAGGATAGTACGTCTTCCATCCTGTTTTTTTGAAAGCAGTGTCAAAATACATTAAGTGTTTGGTACTTAGTACTTATATCTGCCAAACTTAAGGTTACCACAAAGTTACTTCATGCAGTTCCACGCTTCGGTTTCAATACTTTGTAGGGGTGGATTTGCACAGACATCCATTCAAAGTAAATGTCAAAAGCCAGACAGTCAATTCAATTTCACAATAGCTCTTATTGACAAGACATTTTAAGCTCTGGAAACTCTGAAATCCTCTTTGTATATGGAGTGTTTGGGATGAGTCAAATTTGCCTCAGTGTCTTAACAATTGTCGGGGTCATTCACTGATATGGCGTCATCGGTTTGCAAAGGCATGACAATTACGATCAGAATACATACAGACGTAATTGAACAGCAATGGTATTTTTCTCAAGGAGCTTTACTCAGTTGTCTAAAAGTGACAATTATAGGTTTGAAATAGTTTTGCTTGATAATTAGAAAGAAAGCCGATGTCTCTAGGTGATAATGCTAAATTGCTGCTTTTGTGCTGAAATGTTGATTAAAGGAATCATGCTAAGGTTACGCTTGAACTTTGAATGTAGCTGTGTTGTGGACAGTCCATTCACATAATTATGTGGAAGAATTGTCTAGTCTTAGATAATTGCTCACACTCCTCATGGCAAAGGCCAGTTTTAATTCTCGTATTTTTCAACCAAATGTTAATTTGTGGGGTCCATTCGTTTTCATAAACTTTAATGTCTTTCAGCGAATGTTACCCTCCTAATTAAACCCGCTGACTACTCAGACTCCTTTGGATATTTTATTCTATACATCTATCACATTGTATACAATATTATTATATTTTTTTACCTATTTGAGTATATTGTGTTCCCGTTGCCTACGGTAATCACTTCATGCAACAATGAACAAGTGTGACAATGTGTGAAAAGACTTGATTGCAGTTCATGCCAGGCTGTATTTAAATGTAATTTTGTAAGTTTACATCATTATTTTATACCGCACTGCCCCTACGCCATAAAAATGTCATGTATTGGAGCCGATGCAGACTAGGAAACTAAAACACTGAGGTTGTGTCTAATGAGTACTGGTCACATCATAACTTTTTGCAACATATTCTTTCTAGAAAATGTGGGTTGAACTTCAAATTGTACAACTGTCAGAATATTCCACTTTAAAGGTTTAATTGAATTCGTATCGATGTAAGAATTGCAAAATCATCTACGGGTGACAAGTTTAATAAGAAACTACCCAATCAACAAATTATTGCAAGTTTTGAAGCCACATTAATAACATTGGAGTGGCTACGTTGACAAACACCTGGGACCTCAGTTACATAAAATGTCAGAAATGGCCTCTTTTGACTTGTATTTGTCAAGAGGTGTATAAATACAAGTGACACCTTCATAAGGGATTACATTGGCAGAGATAACAGTAATCATTTCTGGAGGAATAGTGCAAAGATGCTTAAAACTGACAAGCAGGCGGTGAATGAACGTCAAGGACAAGTCAATCAAGATGGAGAAAAATGTGAAGTAGAGATTCTGCCTGGGTATAATGTGCTCCAGCAATACTTTAATCCATGCTTTCGTCACGATAATTTACGACAAAAATACAGTTGAAAGGTGGATAGTGGATTTTTTTTCACATTTTGAGAGTCATGGTTTGTTTTTATTTGATGATTCTTAAATAAAGCTTTTTACCCTTTCTTTCTAGCGGCCATTGAAGCCTTGTTTCAAGACAACGTGGACAATTGTGGGTGACTGTGTCAGACCCTGATTCTTGTGTTTGTCTGACGAAATGTTGAACATGTCACAACATTTGTCGCAGCAGTCGTGGTGAAGAAAGAAAGAGAAGAGAAAAGCCTAGTTGGCTGTTAGAAAAATGGGGTTAACTCAACGAAACCTGACAGCATGTAATAACAGAACTTGCAGGGGTTCCATAGTGGGACAGGTAGCATTTGTTGGCGGCATCTTACACTCGCCACCTAGACTTTAGCCATGTGTCTATTTTACCAACAGTGTCCAGCATAGCATTTTTATATAGAATATTGAATATGTGTGCGCATTAATGTGTTTCTGTGTGTGTCTCTCCGTAAATGAGAGAATAAGAATAAGAAGAGGCAGATAGAAATATGTGATTTTTGGTGTGTGCAGTGTCTATAATAATATTAATAATTAATAATTTAATAATAATAATTTTGTTATACTTGTTTACTTGTTTGTCTGTTGTGAGCCATGTCTTGTCACCGTGGGATAGGGGGGAACGAAATTTCGGTTTCTTTGTGTGTCTTTGGCATGTGGAGAAATTGACAATAAAGCTGACTTTGACTTTGACTTTGACTAATGCCATCAGCACTTGGTATTAATGATTAAATATTTGGTACTCATACCGATATCAGTCTGAAATGAAAGTGGTATCGAACATCCCGAGCATTAAAGTTATAAGGACCAGGTCAAGGTTCCATCAGAACTTTAAAGCTACTACACGTCTAGCACGTGACACATTGTCTTTTGAATCTGTTCTGACTAAAATAAACTTTCAAGACTATGGAGTCATTCCTAAGAGAAATGTGCTGCTCAGTGTTAGAATGCTTGGGCTCATTCACGGGTCATCCAGAAGGATAATTACCCAAAACACACAGCTCTCCTGACTACACTAAAGTGGCCTTCTATGGGCCCTCATGTAAATCTTGTAAAACCATTATAAAAGGGTTTAAAACATGCAGCCTAGAGAGGGTAAGCTTTAAATAATAAATATTGGTAGCAGTTTGTGCAAGTGACGTAAACCAAAAGGCCTTTTGACATATGGCTAAAGCTCACTGGAAGATACAGAAACTGTTTGCTTGTCGTGCAACAAAATATTAAGTTAGGGCTAAGATCAATTTGTCTCAGTTGTATGGTTACCATAACACGTTACAATTTAGCCATCAATTGTACCCAGTTATGGTGGCACTTCAATAAATCTACATGCCTCCTACATGGACTACATACATGATACAAGTTTAGAATTTTGAATACCTCTAAGCAGCATTTCTTTGTTCCTACAGGTGCTACCTGTCGGATGGAATCTCAAAAGGAGCCTGGCTAAACCGCTCAAGCATCATTTTTGCAGGGAATGACCAGTGGTCCGCAGACCCTCGTGTGTCTATTGTGTCCAGCGTTGGAGACAAGCATGAGTACAGCCTTCAGATACAGAAGGTGGATGTAACGGACGATGGTCAGTACACGTGCTCAATTCAAAGCGAACGCAACGAAAAGCCTAAACTTCTCAATCTCATTGTGAAAGGTATGTCATCTTTTCTTTTATGTTGGTTTCTGCAGTGCTTGACGACAAATGTTTGAAACGATAACTTTTAGTCATTTTTAAGACTTGGTAATTTTTCTACTTTGTGTTATCAAAGTCATTATAGACATTTGATGTGTTCAAATAGAGGTTCTATTCATGTCACCAATTCATGTCAGTCATAATTACATAATACTACTCCTGCATATCTGCCACCATATGTGCTGCTTTCTTCTCATCTTAGTCTTATTGGAAGAGCAAGTGCTTTAAGAATTCATACTCTAGAATGACAGAAAATCTCCCACTGACATTTCTTTGGTGGATGTGAATCAACACGGTTGGGTATATTTTTTGGCAGAATGTTGTGCAGCACAAAGAGGTTTGCTTGACTAAAGCAGCTTTAATTTATTTAGGCAAAAAAAAAAAAAAGATGTGAATATTTTGAGATAGAGATCATTAGAGTGGTAGCATTCTCTATGTGATACTGAATTAAAGAACGTCTCCAAATATATAGCCATTAAACATCATACAAACGCAGCATGGATCCTTAGAGGAGAAAATGGAATTTTATTTTGCGCATTTTTCTCTGTAACATGGTCAAAGATAGCATTTGAAAGATTAGTATTTATCACACAGAATAGCAGGAATTATTGCATGTCTGATGGTTATGTTTAAGATTTTGAGCTGCTCATTGTAGTGATAGCTCTGTCTGTCTGAGCTTTGTGTGACCTGTAGTGACCCCCGCCCGACCTCTTGCGCAATGAGATAAAAACGTCACTCTCTGTTTTCTATTTTAGGGGAAAATAGTTACCATAATTCCCGTCCGTCCTGCTGCAAATTAAAAGTGAACTGAAAATTAAGGCCATATGCATTTCAAACATGGTACCTCTAATATTAAAATTTTGAGTGAATTGATTTTGGTTAGAAAGTGTGTAGTTGAACTATCACTGATAAAATATTGTGGTAGCATTTATGTTGCCCATCCTGCTGCAAAGACAGGCGTGCATATATACTAGCTACTGGTGACGAGAGCATTTTCATTTGCACAAATAAACACGGGAGCCTGTTAAAGTGCAATTACTGTTAAATGTCAGTCAACATCCTTGGAAATACAATACTGCCTACAAATCCTGTCATCTAGGCCATTTCACCCATCGCCTACCATGAGCTCAGAATTTGCAGTGCTCTCAGGCTATGATGGTTTTACATATTTTCTAAACTGTTATATGCCAACATCCATCTGCTTGCTCTGCACTTTAAAAGCGAGTGGGTATGAAGTGAAGCTGTAGTAGGTATGAATGCACCATAAGTGTCTTTTGAAAAAATTGTGCTTGCTCGTGTAGTTGTACATTACACTGGGTGGCAAGAGACGTTAGAGAAGCTTACTCTTACCTCCCTTTAGTAAAAGGTGACTCCCAGAAGGCTTATGCATTCAAATCAATTCTACTGGTACCATATAGACATGGCAGTGCTTAATTTTTCATCTCACTCAGAGTTGAGGTCAGAATATAGATACCTCGGAAGAACTTGAATGAGAAAAGTTAATTATATTTGTTTTTTTAAATGGATGATATATGTATATTTCTACTTTATTGAGTATATGGATGTGTTCAAAATGAACTATGAAGCCGTGAGGCCATACTCTGTAGTACTGTACGATATTGCATTGTGTCAAATTATATTGAATCGTATACGTATCGTACGTATACACGTATCACAAGGCTCACAGAGATACCCAGAGGTCCTCACTTGTCTTTAATGTTCCCTATACTATGAGTTACCACACAGAATTGCGAATCAGTCAAACAGATTTAGTTCCAAGAATGATGAATACCAGAACGATACCAGTATAATCGACTACAAACCGTGGAGCCTTATCAAGCACACAGATGTGCAAGAATGTGTAACGCCGGATTTAATATTCATATACTGTCGTAGTCTACGCCCACACAGAGGGCCAAAAATCTGTATGTGTACCAAACTTGGTCTTAAATGGTTTTAAATGGTCTAAAATTATTGGTTTTAAATCGTCTAAAATTATAAAGGGTGCCATATAAATGTGTACAGCTGGAAGCAAAATAAATGCAGTAATTAACAACTCAAGTCTGTTGGCAGAGGAGCCATACACAGTAGGTACTTGTGTGAAACCCTTGCAATTGCACCGAACTTAGTGAATAACAATAAAACAAAGAAAATCGAGGAGGATGCTCAGCTCTGTTAACACACCACTCACTGCAACTTCTATGCAGGAGTGCTTTTTATTAAACACGCCCACTTAATTAACACGGATGTCTTCACTTAACACGTGTCTTCACTTCAACCATAGGTGTCAAACTCAAGGCCCGGGGGCCAGATACAGCCCACCACATCATTTTATGTGGCCCCCGAAGACATCTTGTGCATTGACTTCATGTGTCAATACTAAAACTACAAATTGTCTTCACTTTAAAAGAAATACATATTGCTAGAAATTTTCGTTACCATTCATCTTTTAAATATATTTGAACAGTTTTAGTCTCCAGTTTCAAACCTAGTTATTCATCAGTTTGTTGTGTGGCCTATACTGTATATAATAAAAGGTCTTGACGGTCATGATGGCCCTCCGAGGAAATTATGCTTCAGCCCACGACAAAAATGAGTTTGACACCCCTAATTTAGACGATCAATTTTCTGTCATACCAAGAAATAATAAATACAACTAAACAAAACATAAAATAGAAACAATATATAATGCAACTCAATGTCTGTATGTGTACCAAACTTGGTCTTAACTGGTTTTAAATGGTCTTATATTGTGAAGTATAGAAATGTGGATAGCCGGAAGCAAAATAAATGCAGCAATAACCAACTCAAGTCCCATTATGCAATTATATGCTAAAGAGGCAGAATCCAACGCCTTCATTAGTTCAAACATTTCTTTTTTAATGATCATGCCAGATTGCATAAAATTGGTGCCTACACAAAAATCTTTACTTGGCACATTGGTTGTGTAGTTTTTGCATAATCCCGCTAACAACACATATTGGTCGTGTCATTTTTGAGTAATCCTTCCGACAAATCCTCTACAACTATATTTTTCAAGTAACTTTAGTTCTTACATGCAAGGATCGGTGGTGCGTTCATGTCTCTTGTGTGAATATTTCCTATTTGCACCAAGCCTCCAAACATGTGATCAACTGGAGTCACCTGCTTGGCAGGCAGTAATGATCACTACATGACCATCATGTTATTGTAGTTGGCTTTCTGTACAACATTCTGTAATAGGAATCTTACCGAGGGTGTTCCGGGTCAGAGCAGCTCCTCACAACAGGCCATATGGCACAAGGCAGCTCAAGCTACCGTGCCAGTTTTCAGCGTTATGATAATATAATTCGCAATGGCTTGATTTCCTAATGGCTGGAATCATGTGTGTGAGGCCAAACAAGTGGAACGAGTAGGTTGGTTACGATTAAGTAGTATTACGATTCAATTCAATTGTGTTCGGCTGCTGCTTTTGTCATGTTTGTTAAATATTTTATGTAAAAATGTATAAAAGCTCTCCGAAACCCAAACTAGGGGTGCAATACGATTCAAGAATTGTAATTGTTTAGCGGTCCAAATCGCAAAGTTAAGTCAAACCTCAACTCATTAATTTAGATGCTGTGTTTGCTTCCCATATCTCCATTCATATTTAACAGCACTCACCAGAATTATTTAGAATTTAAAAAATATAATTGCTTTGGTATAGCAGTTTTAATTTTCCCCATTGGATCACTTTAGTTTTTGCTGTGTTGCAGTTGAAGGTGGCTTTTGCTGATGTTTTAAAATATACAGATTACATTCACAAGAAGCTGTCTAAATTTAGCACAAACAAAAAAAAAAAAACACATCAAGGTTAATGGGATCGACTGAATTAGTGAAATGTAATGTTTTTAGCAAGATTTTATACATAACCTATCCTCCTGACCATTTTTTCGTCTTGTAGCGAGGATTGAGAGATTGTGATCGTTCCAACTACACCACACAGCCACCATCCTTCTCTGTTAATTAAGATTGTAGATGTGTTAATGCATTAAATATGCACCCTGTCTAAGAATATCTTGTCACAGTGAAAGGGGGTTTGAGGCGTTTTGCTGTCATGGCCCTTGGTAGTCTGTTTAATCACAACACATGCCTCTGGGCCAAGCTGTTGAAATGCATTCACACATTTTACCCGCACATGTTTTTTAGAATCTTCATTAAAAATTACAATTACTGCAATTTATTATTATTATTTTTTTTTTCTTAGTATTTCACACTGTTTTCTTAAACTATGAGGGGACCGGAAGATGTCGCTGATACATATAGTCCTGTAAAGGGTTAACAATTCTACAAATGTCAAGACATAATCCGGCAGGTGAGGAAAAATCTCACAGACATTAATATGGATCGGAGCAGATGTGAAGAGAGAATTCACCCGCCCGACCCTGTAGGATGACTCAAAGGAATGTGTGGAGGTTTGAAGCTCTGGGTTGTCAATCCATTCACTATGTCAGAAGAGAGTGTGCTTAATGAAATATTGTGGCCTTGCTAATCACATTTCATTCTAATATGCGATAAATCTGTCACTCCCATAAATAATTACAAGGTATACGTGAAATAGATGTTTTTCCTGTCTTCGTCCAATTACCTACATGTCGCTTGAAAGCATGCGTCTCCACTTTCATTGAATGTGTACATCTCATATATAATTTGAGATACATGCTCGGCATTTCAACACCAGCTCACCGTTAAGTGTTTGTCAAGAAGCAGCAACCCACACCTAACCAGAAGGTCACCACATGCATGTCAAGCAATATACAACAGGTAATGCTAAGAAAGAGAGCTATGGGTGGAAAAAGTATTACTCATCGTGCTTAGAAAAAGACAATCCACACTGCACCCAACTATGATTAACCCATATCGTACAGATGAGCTTTATTGACTGATTGCTTAACAGTTTAACTGAATGCCGATATCCTGTAAGACATTTTTTATTGGTGTGCATTTTGTACACAAAGACCCTCATGACGGTCTATGTGCTATAATCAAGTGCTCACAATTAAGGTAACTAATTAAGAGTAAGTTCCCAAATGGGGATGCCTTGTAAGCGTCTCAGTGGGGTAGTGAGGCATTCAAACAGTCTGGCTTTAATGTTGCAGGGAAACTGTGGTGAGAGTGCACCCTAGTGAGGATAAGCGGTTTGAAAAATGGATGGATGGATGGACAGACGGAAGCACTAATTGTCACTATGCCGCTTATGTTACGCAAATCTTGAAACGGTCTTTGTCCACCTTAATTCTCTGAGCTGGATAGGGAGAATTACCGTATTTTCCGCACTATAAGGCGCACCTAAAAACCACCAATTTTCTCAAAAGACGACAGTGCGCCTTAGAATTCGGTGCGCCTTATATATGGACCAATATTGAGCCACTACAGCAGGCGTGTCCAAACATATATGGATTTATATATGGACAAAGTTTTAAAATGGGCCATTCATTGAAGATGCGCCTTATGATCTGGTGCACTTTATACATGGACAAAGTTTTTAAATGGGCCATTCATTGAAGGTGCGCCTTATAATCCGGTGCGCTTTATAGTGCGGAAAATACGGTACACGTGTGGACGTGTTTCAATAAATAGTTTAAAAACAAAAACTATTGTCTGCATAAGATTGTTCTGTAAATCTAACTGCAGACAATCTCACACTCCCTACGTTGCAGGAACCATTTTGGAAAGGCCATTTTCTTTTTTCGCATGACTCTGCCACGGTTAACCCAGTTGAATGTAATTGGTGTCTACTGTGTGGACTAAAGCACAGTCCACAGTCCTCAGGCTTTTGTTTATCATACACTTTATCACAATTAGAATTCCGGTGAAACAGATTTTTAGGGGGTGAAGCATTGGCAGACATCTACGACAAACACTGGCTTTAATTGGGCAGATAAATATCACAGGCTGAGCTCCCTGTCCCTGCAGCACAAGTGCATGCATCAAGCTGAATACAGACTGACCACCGGCTGTGGGGGATATCCACCCTTCTCATCTCTCAAATTCATCTGTTGGCCAGAGTGCAAATCAAGACAATGCCCTGTCAGCTACTTGACAACATTGCTGAAGCATGACAAACAACTAGAATTCAAAAAGAATGAAAAATCATTGATATTTTATATTTAACAAGATCAGATTTGCTGGTGTTCTGTATGAACGCCTTTTATTTGAACAAGCCCTCCAAAGGGAGAACTAAACAAACGAGATGGGCTGACATCTGTATTCTGCAAAGCACAGGCTCAGGGTTTTCCATAATGACCAATTTATTGAATATTCATGACTTTGGCCTTTCCCAACACCTCAGTGGGACAGAATTGCTCTGTAGTACACACGAGTTGTTCAGACACGATCGTGTCCCACCACCCTGTGGTGGATATTGAACGTCATCAGAGAATGAATGTGGCAGCTGACACCAAACTATAAGTACCCGTGGGTTTTAGTGAAGTCTTTGTACGTGTGCGGTGAACAGCCATGGCCACCATATTTCTTATAACATACTCGATGACTCATCGCAATGTATCATGAATCTGGGCAGGGTCATGGCAATTGCAAAAAAGTGTTTAAACTTTGAAAATGAAGGCTTCATCTCTACTCAAGAATCTAATTGGAGATTAACATGAATATTTTAAGGAAATGGCTTATCGTCATTACCAGTGCATGAACAAGGACAGTTTCACACACAATGATGATGGTGATGGCTAAAGCAGTTTGAGGCTTGACAATCGAACGTTCCTAAAAGTCTTTCAAAAATGACCATGCCTCAGCAAATAGGGATTTCCGATAAACCATCATGAAATATGGAGATGCATGGGAACATGATTTTGTATGGGTGGGAGAAAAAAATAATCAATATAGAATCAATTTATTCTATTTTGTCAACACAAATCAATATTTTTTTATCTTAATTGATGCATGGAATTCTTTTCTTGTGCCAATTCAAGACATGCAATACCAGGAGTGGGCGATATTTAGAGCACGCATGACCGATTACAAATTACATTAATTTATGTTGACTTCAGGACTCTATACAGAAAAGTGCTGATTTAATTAATAGCATGATACATCTATAATCGGTCGAGTCAGACTGTACAACCAATCAACAGCCTGAATAAGCCAATTTATTTATTATTTAAACAAAAAAATCCTCAAAAATGTACTCTGAAAAATTTGTTTTCATGTATTAATAGATTTTTTTAGGGTGGGCATATTTCACCCCAGAGTAAAATAAATATTTTTGAAATTACTTGTTGACATGGTAAATACGGCTCTCCATAGAAACATATTATTAACACCAGAAATTTTAATCATTACATTTTTCTCAGGGCTAATGAATATTTCCATTGAATGCGACCACTAAATTTTGCATTGAGGGTATGATTGTACAACTAGCATCAGCTATAGTATCAATTGTCTTAATACACTCCATGTACGTATAGTCTGAGTGTAGGAAACCTTGTTAAAGAGCAGAATCCGACACCCTACTGTGATGAGTTCTTTCATGTGACTGCACGTAGCATGCTCGCAAAAGTACCCTCCACATTAATCATGACCTGGACTTTAGAATGTTGAACTCTGACCTTTCCGGTCTGTGACAGATGGGGATGAAGCTTTTGTCCTCCCGTTAGATCATTGATTTTATACATGCATGTGCACACACACACATGCCATAAGACTTCATTGGTGTTTGAAATAGGCTACAGTTTTGTTGCGAATATAAAGAAACACACCTTTAATGTACTTTTAAAGATAATTTAATAAGCTTGATCTCAGATTCATCTTGACATCCTACTGATTTAAAATAACCAGGGATTTTTTTAATGTAAAAAAAATATTACCCTGCTGTTGTTTATCCCAAGCATGATGTTGTGGCTGAATTTTTGAATAAATTAGAAAGTAATATCACTAAGTGGCTGATAGTGTATCTTTGAATTGAATGCTCAGCTCTGCAAACCCATTGAAGATTGCCACTCGTTTATTCAAAATCATCAGTTAATTTCCTTTATTCTTGACTTTCCATTGCGTAATATTATTTTAAAACGTTGATTGTAACATTCATCAGCAACCCCAGACAATGTATGGGATCTAACAACTACAGAAACATTTTAATTTATTCCAACAAAAAAAAAAAAAACATGATAGAATATTTTAACATTACTTTTACATTGAAAATATTGGCTATTATTTTCATATCATTTGTGTTTTTGTTCAACAGCCTGATAAACCCAAAGCCATAGAAAATACTTACTGGTAATAAATAAATGAAATACAGCAAGTAGATTGTCTAATTTTGATAGACTTGTATACTCTTTGGAACCTAAAGAATTCCATCAGCCATCTTTTTTGGCACTAAATGTGTTTATTAGAGGAGAAATTCCGTGCAGGAAAAAAATATTTTTCATACACATTAAATGATGCGTTAGAACAGAGGCTTACGTGTCTGCTGGCATACTTGGGATCACACTGTACCACGCCATCACACACAATCATCACTCCCTCAGGCTAATTTCTGTGGAACATTAGGAGGGTGAATCGTTGAATTCATCTCTGATGAATCCATTATGGAATAATGCTCATAAGCCAGTCTGCACTTGCTTGGAATGTATTTGTGTCTTAAGTCATTTGCTCTCCACCACCATTTCTCACATCTCCATTCTTTATTCATCTAGCCACAGTCTTAGCCACACGCAGGAGGAATATGAGGAGATGCCAAGCAGCAATAAACGCTGATAAGGGTTATATACTGCCTTCTACCACTCCACTCTGAAACTCTCGCATGCTGCCAATATTGCTGCCGGGCCCACTTCAATGCGTAGGGAGGAAAAAATAAAATACACTTTACCATGAATGTCTATTTTCCTTTATATCGTGACTTTACGGCTTAGTGTTTTGCTGTAAAAAATATCACGACTGAAATGATATCAGCTTAGACCAAGAATTATGGGAGTGTTAAGCATCCTTTGTATACATATGAATGAATAGACGACATGTACAGCATATAATGTGTTTTTTTTTTTCTTTTCAAAAAGCGCTACAATTTCGAAAAGCCTCATTTGACTTGCAATTCCATCGGTTTAAACATAATGATAATTGCTTGAGTGGAAAAAGGAACATTATCATTGACCATTGGTAATTTTGAGGGACAAAAAATAGTGTCCAGTGTGATCACAATGATCCTTTTTACAGTACAGTAGTTTTTTATTAGTTCCAAAATCGGCCACTGTTGTTTATTGGTGGCAGATTACATCGGTTTTGCAGATGTGCTTGAGAAGTAGCCATGTTGAAAGGGACCATCAAATGAACACTCAGCTCAAAAGGGGCATGTCAAGTTGTGTCACACTGGTTACCCCAATGAAATATTACTAGCTACGCCCCTGCTGCTTCTGTTCTTGTCAAGTCCATTCAAAATCTTCATCTCGCTTTTTGGGTTTCTAATTTTTTAATTTTTTTTATTCCGTATGCAGTGTTTTTGTTTTATTTTTGGAAAATATTCCGTACTTCTGCCTTGCCACCCTGCTTTCGTGTCCTTGGGCCCACCACAATAGCAATCTGAGACGAATATGAATCATTTTTATTTATTTACTTATTTTTGTTTTACCTTGAATGATTGCGCTAGGCCTACAAATACCTTGGTGTAACATAAAGTGTCAGTGTTTGTGTTTACTTTCAGGATGTGCTGCTTAATTAACAAATTTGAAGTTGGTCCTTTGCGCTGCAGTGTAGGTAATGAAAACCTTGAGGAATAGCTGTCTCATTACTGATGTGTACTTTACAATCTACACACACTGATATTGTTTACATGTGTATTATAATTCATATACTGTATATATCTGTTTAAACAAAGCCTTGGCGACATCTAATTAGATGGTCTTAAAGGTAAAACGCTAATATTTCCCCAAACTACAACTTTTGTGCTGCGTAGTGTTAATTCAAAAAATTATCTACACTCAGATGAGTTTCTGTTGGAGTTTTGTCTCAACCATTACAGCCCATTATGTTTAGCATGGATAAGCACCAAGGACAGCTATCGAAGCCCTTTCTTTCTCCATTGTTCTGTTTTAGAATGTGAATAACAACTCCTTACATCCCTGCAGTTGCCTTGAGGTCAATTAGACCAAGTGGCTAGTTCTCTTCTCTGGACTCTAATTGGAAAACTCGATGGCAGTGCATTTAGTCAGTAATAGAGTGTTGTATTTATTTATTTATAAAGTTGGCATGGCAAGGTCTTTCAGAATTCAGAGAGGAGCTTGGTTGCCTGTATGTTACTTTGCAGCTCCAGTAGAATTGCTATGCGTTTTGATAATGCAGCTCTAAGCGCTTCTGTAATTCAAGGGGGCATCATTAGATGCTTATTTTTTTCACCCGCTGTGTCTGACAGGAGAGAGAGAGCCAGAGAGAAATGCTGCCTGGATCAGCTCTGGCACCTCGCTCTCTGCACCTCCCACAGGGCTAGAGGAGGGGAAATTAGAGGAGAATGAGAAAACATGACAATCATTGTTGTTAATGAATTAGCATGCTAAGGAAACAACATGATGTGCATGCAGGCGAAGGAGAAGGGTTGGAATGTTCTATTGTTTAGTGGAAATATCATTGTTATTGATGTGAATAAAAGAGCCCTTAGACTAGAAATAACTGATTGGGATTTTGTTGTTATAAAATGGCTGTTTTGTAAGCATCATCTGTCACAATAATCATTATCACATACAGAGCTAAAACTAGATTGTGTTTCCATACACAATTTTTGTGTTTCGAGTTGATGTGTACTAATTTGACCCAAAGCGTTATATTGTACTTCTGTCACATTGGTGTGATTTATATTACAACGGAATTATTAAATATGAAGCTAAAAAAAGATACTGCAGATTATGGCGCTTAGAGGGTGACTTGAAGGGGCGTTTCAGTTTACGGGAAAGGTCAACTAAATCCACCCGTTTCTCCCAGGACAATTTTACATGAAGCACACCAGTCATTGCTTGTGCATAATCAAGCCCTTAACCCATATAGAGAAAAACATGCAAAAGGAAAATATTCAAATTTTTGTTTGTTTTTTAGCAGATAGGTGGAAAAGTGATCATTTAAACCAAACATTGCAGAGTGAATATATTTTGGCATTCAATGTGACCAATACTGCATTTTAATCATTTATTCACTTTCTGTGTCATTGTTGTATCCTCTTTGTTGTCACAAACTGAACAAAATTAACCTAGACACTGTCATAGCCAAACCGTTTAGCACTCATCATCAAAATGTTTGAAAAACCAAGTAGTCCTTACAAACAAACGATAGTATCAGTAGCCAACTACATTTTCAATTTTGTGCTATCAGACACAGAGGAGATGAGTCAACAAAGGGTCCTACAGCAAGTACACACAAGAGTCTGAAGTAATAACCAAGATTCAACACAGGTCCGTTTACACCAAATATCCATTAGCAATTTCCTCTCACTTTGATGCAGATCTGTTGCTGTAGAATAGTGCGGGAAAAAAAGGTCATAACTGCTGATAACTCGTGTAAGGAGTTGATGTTATGTGTCATACTACCCCCCCCCCCCACCACCACCACCACCACCACCCACCTACCCCGAACCATTATGGCTCCACGTATTGATTATTAATGATGAGTCATCCAAAAGGTTTGTCCGAAAGGCAATCTCAAGGCTCCCAGTTGTTTTGTTGTGTACTTATTGAAAGGGGAACTCAGTGAAAAGTGTTGACTCATCTTCACATTGGATTATCTTGCAGTGAGCTTCAAGAAGGGTTTTAAGGGCGACACACTTTACAGCACGGTCGACCTACTTGGTGAATCAAATTGTGCTGATTAAAAAAAAAATGCTTATACTCCTTTACTGGTGTGAAATGTTTGTCCACACACATGACTCGCTAAAATGCCCACGTCATTGACTTGATTTTTGTCTGTGGGTGTCTCAACTTGATAAAACTCAAATAGTTCAGAACCAGAAAAATTATGATTTGGTGCCCAGTGGTGACAATCGACTGCCCTCAATAGAAATTTCTTCACTTTTTTTCTTATCTATGTTTTATTATCACCTAAGTGCTTGGTTGAGATTTTAGAGCTTCTGCCTAGATATCCGTTTTTATAGTGCAGTATACTGTGTAGTAAATTTAATTTTCTTCTTGTAAATGTCATTTTGACAAACCACTAATCCTACCTATTATTTTTGGAGCTGGTTGAACTTGGGGTTTTAAGCACTGCAGGCCTGTAAACATATTAAACATACCATAGTTGTTGGGCTACTCAATGTCTCACAAAAACAGATAAACAGATGTCTGTAAATTCAGTATTTTGAAGGACTCCTTTCTTATCTTCCGCTATACAAGCAAACACTGGATCCAGAACACAGATAACACTCTCTCGCTTACTTGATGACAAATGCAGCAAGTCTCCCTTATTAGAGCTGATTTGATCAGATTTTGCAGTGGTTTCTGTTCAAGTTTCTGAATAAATGCTGTGAGGAAAAAAAAAAAAAAAAGCAAAAACAAAACACATTTGATTCTTGCACATATACTACTTCCTCCAAATGTCCCAATTCCACATAATTATATGACCTCAGGGTCCATTATTTATTTTTTCCAAGATAAAGCTCGCATAATCTGTTTTTAAGTCATTAAAACCTGAGTTTGCAGTTTTGTAACTGCTAGCAACATTTGAATGTCGCATCACTTCACCGCTCGAGTTTCGAGCCAAAGCCACACTCCTACGAATGTGCTTGGTAAACAAACACAAACTGCTACATTGCTTGTGTGACTTATTCGAGTGTTGCAAAATATTAAATGTAACTCGTTTGATGTTGATTTTTTATTTTATTTTTTGCAACATACAATCAATTAAAAATCCAAAAGAGGTGCGTGGACGGCAACAATAAACGGAATCCCTCCGTCATACCTTCTGTCTCTCTAGTCTCAAGATCAATACAAATATAATACAATAGAAAATTAACGAATTGATTCTTATTCTACGCCGAGGATACAGTCACTGTACTGACCGTCATTATAACCAACTCTATTCATTATGTCCGGTATTATTCATAGCCATGTCAATTAAGGAACCCACAATCATTCTTGTGGGTGGTTGAGTGCCTTTCCGTAAACGCTCATTTAATTGCCATCAGCCTCCTTCAATAACCCTGAACCTCTCTTTCTTCTTTTAAATGCTTGTTTGTATACTATATTTCATGCATATTTTAAATGTCTATATTTTGCCTCCTAACAGTTCCTCCCAAGATATATGACATTTCCTCCGACATCACGGTAAATGAGGGCAGCAATGTGTCGCTCATCTGTACGGCCAGTGGGAAACCTGAGCCAGCCATTTCCTGGAGACACATAACCCCATTAGGTGAGTTCACGTCACCTCACGCATACACATGCTAATGAATGGGTGGATGCACAGCTATTTGGATGGATGCACCTTCAGAGGAAATGAGGAAGCATGGTTGAGATCAATAGGTGAAAGACTGAGAAGAGATGGCTGGTGGTTGTGTTGTGCATTGAGATATAGACTGGGGAGGGGGGCTGAGATGTGGGTTATGTGGTTGGCAGGATATATGAGTGAAGGGTTGGGGTGGCGGTAGATGTAAAAATAATTGAGCACAACACATCATGCAGAAAGGCATGTCCTGCAATGTCATGGATGTCCGTATAAAGCATGCACAATACGCAATAACAAAGCTTTGTCCTTTGTTATCATACAATTCTATATTTTTCGCGATGAGTTAATACATTTGTCCAGTTTCCAAAACAACTGCTACATATCTATATCAAGTATAAAGTAAGTGACAACCTGCAGAGAGCACTTACAATGTATTGCAATATCAATATTTTGCATCAACTGGAGACATGATTCCATTGCCAACCTCTGAGCTTTTACTCCAATCACTGTGCCTGTGAGAAAGATCAGACCCAAGATGTAAAAAAATATTTATACAGTATATATTTCTTTAAATAGCAAGAGGAATTTTATGCTCATAAAATTTTTAGACACCAATGAGTAGTGAGGATCAGTGCCTCTCTTCCTCGGAAAATAATTTCAAAGGAAACTAGTTGAAACCGTGAGATGGGCAGAGATGCCTGGAGGCATGCCGGAATTGAAATTGACCTTTAAAGTCAGTCATGTCAAATACGGACAACATAGTATGTCTCCTTTTATAAAGAGAAAGGCCAAGAGGAAAGGTAAATACCATTGTTCAAAATGTATGAAGTTTACTTTTTAGAAGTGAAAGTTAAGTTTTTAGACCGAAAACACAATGGTATAACTTTGACATTGGGTATAAAGACCGTTCAGATTTTTCTTCTATCACATCCTTTCATTTAATTAGAAATAACAGTTTGAATTTGTAACTCAAAGACCCTCAACAGACCTCCATCTCACCGGCTCTTTTCCTCTCTAATTTTTATATTAATGGATTACAGCTGGCTGTGCCTATCTGAGAGCTCTGCGGATGACTGCATTTATCTTTTGGCTGTCAAATCCTCCCGCGTGGTGTTCTTGGCTGATTGTGTTAGCTGAGTTTTCGGAAGATGATCAAAAGAGTCATCCTCGGAGTCCAAGTGGCAGTCACTCATCCCGCTTTGAAGTGTCCGCACTTTGAAGTCTGTCGGCGAAGAAAATGATATGCTGGTCGAATGAAAGGGTGCAGGCCCGAATGTAATCACAGGCTGTCTCCAAGCACATCAGAAACGAAGCCATTAGCTATTGGATCTTTGAGTTGACTATTGTAGGTGTGTCAATTTGTCCAAAGGATGTGGGAGCACTGAAATGTTGTAATAGGCTAATGTCCTTTTACCGGAATGCCATAAAATCCTTTGGCTATACAGAGCAGTTTCCTTTGGCATACGCATACTGTAATGTCTTGAATGTGCAAGCGGCGTGCAAGGTCTCAGGTACAAGTGCTCATTGGAAAAAGCGTCAGACCCGTCTGTGCTTTGAGTTACACTATTTGTCATTGTCTGCAAGTGTCAATTTGAAGGATAAATACATTCATTTCCCGATTGTATTGATTGCTGTAACACGAGTGATGTTATAGTAGTGCAGGTGTTTGTCCTCAAAACAGAAGTGAAGGCTCTTTGGTCACTTTTATAAGTGAAAGCTGCAGAAAGGCCTTTTTACAGTCACAAATGTTGACATATGGCTGGCATTATTTTTTGGCTTTAACAGTGAACCATTATCGGTGGGAGCGGGGTTGTTTCACACTGGATAGTTCTCCTGCAGCATTCAGTGAAGTTTGACAGAATGATAAATTGGCCTGACTGCCTGTCAAATTTTTATTCCCTCTGAGATTATTTAGATTTTGCTTTTTTTTGTTTGCTCCTCTACATGACTGTCAGTTGACATCTAATACATTTTGGGTATTCACTGTATTGCGATCATTAACTATTTATTGGGAAATTAATGTTCTTATAAAATAAGGCAATTCTTCTGTAACAGAGATGCACATTGCAAAGTAGATTGTTCACAAGCAATGTTTTCTCTTTTGTCAAGAGACAAAGCCATGTCATTAAATGCTGAATAGAAGAGCAACAGTGCCCGTAGTATATGTCTGGAAGAATCACAGCCTTTTGTATAACAGCTTAATTAACCATTCTTGACAATCCAATTCGCAAACATTTGAGGGGATTCGAATATCGGCTCAGGCCTACGTGGGTAATCTCCCAGTACTTTCGCATTTCTCCCACAGTGCATGTTCGTTCACTTGGAGACTATAAATTGAGACATAAATATGTCTTCCTGAGATTGATGTAGTTTGTGATTTGACCCAGCTGATAGTTCACAGCTTCCAAAAGTGATGCTCGTGTTTTTGGTCCCCAAGTTTAAAATGTGTTTCAAATGAGCTTGCAGGGTTAAATTGAAGCTGAATATCAATGAGAAACACCATTAGCAGAAGTACATTGGTAAGATTCCCAGAAGCCACTCTCGCATGATAAATCTAGCACTTGACATACCTACTTACTATATGCTGAAAGCCTAAAAAACTTGATCGTATTGCCTCTACTACAGAGTACTTAGCTTTGAGTGAGGTAACCGCATATAAACACATTTTGGTGTGGCTGAATTGCTGATCAAAAGAGCTGCGAGTTTTAAAATTCCATAGATAATTATTCTACTCTGAAGGTAGCGTCAATGGACATTAATGAAAGCCAAATGCATCACAAATGAGTAATGAAAAGACATGCACACTCTTATTCATGAATGTGTAAATACAGACAGGAGTCTCTGTTGGGTTATTTGGTGGTATATGCCACACCCACACATACATCTCAAAAGCCCCACCCCCCTTACACATACATCTCAAAAGCATACCGTATTTTCCGCACTATAAGGCGCACCTAAAAACCTCCAATTTTCTCAAAAGCCGACAGTGCGCCTTATAATCAGGTGCGCCTTATATATGGATCAATATTGAGCCACTTTAGCAGGCATGTCCAAAGTCCAGCCCGCAGGCCAAATGTATATATCTTGTATACATATATGTATATATATGGACAAAGTTTTAAAATGGGCCATTCATTGTGAAGGTGCGCCTTATAATCCGGTTCGCCTTATATATGAACAAAGTCTTAAAATGGGCCAGTCATTGAAGGTGCGCCTTATAATCTGGTGCGCCTCATAGTGCAGAAAATACGGTACCTTCCACAAAACCTGCCGCCTTGTAACAGCAAAGGGCTACGTCAGCAATGTGGTCAACCTTGACATGGCCACAATACAGTGAATGATGCCATTGCCTGTGTTGACATATATCGCTAGATGCCATATGGGGTGACAGTAGCTGATGGGAAATTCTTGACAAATCTGCGACATTACTCTGGAGATTGCTAAACATCACCCCACAGCAGATGGCTTTTCTGCACAAACTATGTACTTGATCATGTCTATACTTGAATCCTAATGCTGAACAACTACACACAAAAGGATTTTCACATCTTAAAAGATTTTTAATCGCTGATAGACCCCACACAAAGGTACAAAGTCACAGTTGCGTTCATATTGTGCGTTCTACGTGGATAATTTCAGCAGTGCGCACCACATATTAAGATTCTGTCTCACCATCAATTTCAAAACCAGTCCTGGGAGGTAGAAATCTCATGTAATCATATTTGATCTCTCCAAAATGAAGAATAGAAACTCAGATATGAGCAAATGTCACCCGAGTGCTTCCAGAGGCAGGAATGAAATGAAAGTAAAAATGGCAACGTTGTCGAGAAAAGATTAGGTTGATAATATACGTCTGGCTCTGTCTTTTAAACCCATGACCTGCACAGTGTCCATTCTGATTGAACATGTTACATGCAATAACTCAGGGATAGTTTTCTAGGTCATCGGGGTGATGCCACATGTATTCAGACTTGGCTTAATGCTCCTTTGGCAAACTCCCATTCCAGATTCAGGCTGCCTCACACGGTCAACCAGGTTACACACCAGTAAAAGAACAAACAGTTGCCTTCCGGCCCACACCTTGTGTTGGAGGACCAGAAGGCATCTCAAGCCACTGTAGCAATGTGGGCTGCTCTCTCCTTTTAAGAGTTAAAAGGATTTGTGTGATTGCCCTTGGTGGTGTAATGGATTCCTCAGCGATGCCTGTACTATCTGTGTATTGCAGGCCTGAAGGAAATGTACAACTCCACTTCACAATGTGGGAAATTGCTAACTGCTTCAGTGTCTGCATTGAATTTAAGATTATACTTGCTATGATTTTTTTAATTTGGCTTGGAGTCACACTTCTGTCAGGTTAGTCTCTTGAAAGTACATCTCCACAGCAGGTCCTCGGGTGCCTGAATATTACAACTGAATTATTTACCTTTTTTTTTCTCCATTTTCTTTGGTGTATTTTTTGTCAAGGTGTAATGTCACGTATCAAGGCTGTCATTCTTGCTGAGAGGCTTTTGACCTTCTCATCCTATTGTATCCATGATCAATTGAAACACTATTTGCTACCTTGGTACAATAATGGAACTCAATTTCACAAACAATAATCAAGACGCACAATAATGTTATTGGATCACAGGACGAGTAAAAAGAATGCAATCATAAATTTGATAAACATGTCATGTGTTATTTGTTAAATCACACAGCAGTGTCAGTAATACTAACAACTTTAGCACATTGTATTTTATTTTGCCTCTGTTTTGTGTTACTACATTCGACAACATTTTTCAATCATAACAATGTCCAAGTGGGACTGTGAATATCTTTATTACAGCTTAGCGAAATACATTTGACTAGGAAAATTAATTTGGCAGTCAAGACACAGAAACAGGATTAAGACATATCTCTGCAATGCCCTCCCCAATCATAATAAAAATTCCTCAGTGGGCCAAAATGGCTCCACTGCTCCACTGCACCTAAACACTGTACAATGTACTCAGGCTTGATTGACTTATGCTTGGCAGTGGTGTCAAATAATGCTGATGTAATCATATCACAGTTTATATTTACTACTGTCTTCATCAGTGATTGGCCAGCATAGTTGTCTCTGATGGCCTAAACACACACAAAAAAATCTGTACTTTTTTTTAACCAATCAAAGTGTACCCTCTGTGTTGCCACATCAACCTAATCTGCCCAGAGCCTTCAAATTTAGTACTATGACTGTGGTTTATGTGACTTAGATACAGGATAAAATGAATTCACATATTTATCACATGTTTGAAGATGATTTTGGAAATCATACAGCACACTGTGGCACCCAAGTCGTCCCTCCTCCACTCTATAAGAACTGAGTGCCTTTGTTCTCCCCAGTGAACGTTGGACACAATGGCGAGTTGCGTAAGTATAATTATTTGGCCCATTTTTAGCACCAGAGCATGCAGTTAACTATCTAACTATTGTATGCCTTCATCTAGAAAAACAAATCTGTTATAGACGGCACAATTTACAGAATAGCTCGGTGTCATTATTTAGATTAACGCACAATCTTTTGGGCATCCTTTATTAGCAATTGAACATGATTTCCGTATGACGTCATGATGCAAAAAAAAAAAATAGTAATAAAACTGTGCTTTTCGGAAAAAGAAGTCAAGTCTGGCTATTCATTACAAAAGCACATCACCATGCGCTGAGGACCAACTTCAAAATAAGTCTACCAAGACTGATGTCTACATATTATTTGGTAGACATTTATTTATTAGTTGGCCTTTACAACACTGTCTTGCATTCTTCCCAATTGTGCACACCAAATAAACAGCCAAGTTAGTTTGTTAGCTACTTGCATTACCCGAGGACTCGTTTCACCACAAATTTTTATGGGATTTCCTTTTTAGAGTCAAGGGCGACATTAACTAAGACATACTAGTCAAATGTTGCAGTATTTTCTCATTATTTAACAAGGGCATTATTTTAACCATAAGGTGCACAACGGGTGGTACACTCCACTTGTTCCGCAAACAAGTATTCACAGCAGTACACAAACAAGTTAAGAGATTGCCAGAAAAATATCCTGATGTGAAATATCTGAGCCTGACTGTGTTCAATTGGTTTGATAACAGGATAAAGAATAGTACAATAGACACTCACAATACCTGCAGCTACCCCTGCTGTTGGAATGATAAGAGCAGGTTTTACTCATTAATGCATGAGGCGCCACAGCAACGTTTAGCTTATTTCAAATCTGCTGACAAAACACTTGCGTTTATTTAAATGTATTTTCATAAACACAGTAGCACACAAGTTTTTGGTTAAGGTGCGAAGAATGAGTGTTCTGCCCCATTTGAGTTCATCTAGGAAATCTACTTAGTATACTAGATACTGCAGATTTATTTATGTCCATGTGTTAGGTTATGAAATTTAATGATGTGGTTCAAAACAGTTTCAACATTTTCATAATTCATATGTTTTCTACACTTTCAAACTACCCGTGTGTATTACTGTTAGGCTCAGATGTTTTTCCTGTTAGCGATTATGGATATTTGTGTAATTATAGATAGAAATACAGTCCATTGGAAGATTTGGGGAAAAGGAAAGAACAAAAATACTTTTAGGAAACAATATCACGTTACGTTTCCGACTGGGAATCTTTCCTTGGAATAATCCTGGAAGGTCGAAAACATAAGAAAAAAAAAAAAAGCTTTTTTTGCAAAAGCCTGGCTGGGTTTTGCAATGAACAGTTGGTACATTATTTTTATCTACAATGCTTTGCGGTTGTTATAAACTAAACTGTTTGAATTGTAAATTATTATTTCTTGCATAAAAGTTCAGTCTTGCTATGTAACTCCTGTAGCAAAGAGTGGTGTCTTATGCTATTAAGCTTCTCAAAAAGTCCCCATGTGAAATCACCAGCATTTCATTGAACTTCTTGGTAAGTGTTATTGGACGTATCAAGCATACTCAGCATCATGGGTCAGTTCCTTTCATTTTATTGCCCTGTTAAAAGTCACAAGTGTACACTGCGGATTCTTTCGCTCTCAGTTTCACAATTCCTCATTGCAGTGATGCACATTAGAGTTGTGCATTTGGGCCGCAGAGCAGGTCAACAATGTTTTTCAACAATTGCGAGAAAGAGATGTTTGGGATTTGCAGTGAAATGTGTATTTGAGTTTATTAAAGAGTTTAACGACCCACAGAATGTAAAAATGCATTATGATTAAATACACGGAACAGAAATAAACTTTAAAACTGTTTATACAGTAAAATGCATGTAATTGTCACTTACATCCTTCTTACCAAATGAAGCACTGACCCGTATGTCTTGGTGGTCTTCTTTTATCTATAAAGCTTTGACAGGCTGGACTGTTTGGAGAGCCTTTCGAGGCAGCGAGAATTTGAAGAGGTCTGCATATTTAACTAAATATCACTCTGACAGCCTGCTTTATTACAAAGATTAGAATCTTGGTCAACATCGTGTGGAATAAAGGAGGCTCTATTATGTGAATGTCAAGTTCTTCTGGAAGCCACCTGTTGTGCTCATGCTCATCATTTGGCAACCTTATTGAATTCTATCAGCCTAGCAAATAAGGGGCGATTGTGTTGCTTGTGAAATGGAATTAGTAACTAGCTCAGATTAGCATTTAACATTAAATAAGGCAAGGTGTAATGTATCAAATAAAATCATGTGACCAATGAATTTGGCTTTGTCATGGTTACTCAAATTCTCGCGGTTGAAGCTATAGGTCACACCAAAACTGATGCATAGGACAATCACGTGCCAAATAGATGTTTACCCAGTTTTCATTGTGCAAAAAAACTCCCCTGTCACATGCCATACTGACATACCTCGATATGCTCTTCAACGAAGCTCATCCACTCGCCCTGCTTCGTTACAAAGAACAAAACCGATGTTCTTTTATATCTCCCTTTGTGCACCTTTTATAATCGGAAGGCAATTTTTTAGCCTCATCCAGTATCGCTTTATGGACCAGCCATTTAAGTCATTTTTTCTTGGTGTTGCATTTATTGTGTAGCCACTGATGTCTTTGTTGAGACTTTGAACTTCATTGTTGCTACGGCAACCGTGTGAGGAAAAGAGAGAGCTAATTATTGATGGTGCCCCCAGTTTCAAGTTGCACATTACATATTTAGCACATAAAAAGTCACAGAAGCTCAATGAAAAAAAAATAAAAATAAGAGATTGACTATAACAAGCTTGAGGTGTAGAATTGAACCTGCATCTGTTTTACAACACACCAAACACTACACAAAATGATTGCAAGCTCCCCAAAATAGAGTCAATAAAAGTAAAATAAAAGTTGGAAAGTCTTTGATATTAATATGAGTAGAATGAGAAATTACAGTCAAACAAATGGATAGAAACACAAATTACAGAATTATATCCAAAATACACAAGAAGAGGAATGCCAGAAAAAATAAATGCGTATAAATAGTTTAGCATGATGCCAAATGAATGAAGGGTAGGAGGTGCAAACCGAGAAGAACAGAACTGTTGTAACAGGCTGCCGACTCACCATGCGTTGAATTGGTTGCATCAGTGAAAGCTAATCATGTTAATGAACTCGGAACTAATTGACTGGTAACCTGTCAAGGGCGCAGCTTCCCTTCCCTTTCAGGCTATAAAGAATCATGGATTAGAAAAGAACCATGTTTTTCTGATTGCAATATATCAGCACCAAGTTTTCCAATGAAAGTGGTCACCTTTTTCTAGATCTGCATTATTTTTGTTGCCATCATGCTCGTCATGGTGCTTTGTTATCTAAAACACTGACCTGTGCTTGCTCTTTGTCCTTGGTGCACGAGAAGCTCTAAATGCACTTCCTGGAGTTAATCATGGGCAAATTAGCGTTGAAGATGTCAACATTTAATTCCCAAACACAATATCTATAAGAGTGCATGAGTACACTGCTCATCCGCTGCTGTTTTATGATGAAAGCAAGGTCACCAAGAGTTTATTACAGCATTTTATTGAATTGCTTCCCCAAGACTTCCTCGCATAAACCACGGGTAAGTGCAAGATGATAGCTATACTATATTGAGTTTACAGAGTGTGTGCATGTGTAGTGGTCTTTGTCGACATGCAATAAGCGCCTTCACTTCTCTCTCTTTACAGCCAGGAAGTATGACAGCGGTGAATATCTTAACATCACTGGCATCACAAGGGACCAAGCTGGAGACTATGAATGCAGCGCTTTAAATGACATCGCCTCTCCTGACACCAAAACAGTAAAAGTCACAGTCAACTGTAAGTACACACCATCATTCTCTGCATACTTCACACTGGCCTTTCAGCCTTATAAAAGAGGCAGGCGCAGCCTTCAATGATAACACTGCCACGTCCCTGATCATTCACCTCCTGAAACTGCGCCATCCAAAAGTTTCAGAAGAAGTGGAATGCTTAGCATTTCTTAATATTTAATGTGATAAGTCCCTTTTTGTCTGTGCATATAGGTGATTAATTCACGCTAAGGGAAGGTCTGACTGTTCCAAGCGCTATTCCATTATGCAGTTAATGAGTCTTCCAAAAGTGTGAGGAGACAGTAATGAGGAGCTGTGACATTAATGAATGATACTGGGCTTTAGCTGCTGTGGTCACAGAAGAACCACAAGTAAGAGGCGTGAGAGGGATTGATACCGTTGGCTTTCTTTTAAAGTGTTCCTACTTTTATTCTTATGGGTTTCTGTATAGATAGCTTGTGCATGATCTCAGTTAGCAAAACCTAAAAGTGGAGTTGGCGTTTTAACAGTCCTTGCAAGATTGGAATGTTGCCTCACTTCACTAATCCCTCCCTCCCTCCCTTTCTTCCTTGGGTCTCTGACCAAAGTCGTGCCCCTGACTAACATCCACATGCAGCAGATGTGCACTGTCTGCAACTTGTGCTGTAAAAAGCCTACAAAAATCTACAGCTGCTACCTTGGCACGATTTATTCGTAATGGAGTGTTACTATGAGACGCACTGGTTTGTTTTAAGTTTTGGTGAATGTACCATCAATAGAAAATCAAATAGGGGTGATTAATTTATTTTACAAGCAGAAATGTTGCTAAGTCCAGGTCACTTCTGAATCCTCAGCTGCTTGACAGTTTAACAACTATGACAAAGTATGATTTGTTAACTAAAAAAAAAAAAACCTGTAAGCCATAAACTCTCCTTTTAAAGGGAAGTCAACTCAATATTTTATTTGTTTGCTGGTCCAATATTGTCTAATATTGAGTTTCCTTCAGAAAAATCAACATTTATTTATGTACCGTAATTTCCGGACTATAAGCTGCGACTTTTTTCTCAAGTTTTGAACCTTGCGGCTTATAGTCCGGTGCGGTTTATATATGGATTGTTTTTAACTAAATTATCATGTTTAGACGAGTGGGCCCTCATAGAACATAAAAAAAATGTTTGAGTTGGCTTCCTTTTAAGGCAATTTAAAAGCCGGCAGCATTGAAAAAAGGCTCCTCTTGGACCAGTTTGCAAGAGTTTTAACTCAAGTTTCGAGGAATAATTTACCCATTATATACTAGTTTTCATTATTACCACAATGTCGAGCCCTGCAATGTATGCGCTGTACCTTTTCCAGCTCATTGCTATGGACGCTTTGGCTCTGGCTTCATTTTGAAATTGACTCTTGTGGCCATTATTTCTGTGTAATGCCTGGCGCTAATGAGCTGGGTCTGAGTGGGATTTTATATGCCAATTATTTATACCTCTGCTGAGATACGGTTTCAAGGATGAACAGTTATTATACTACCATTGTGCTGTGCTCCGAAATAGATATTCAGCGATTCGAATAAAGCATGTCATCGTCTGAGGACACATTTTCGTGCGACGAGCATATGACTTCTCCATTCTAAATGAGTGAACTGATGAAGAAAACTCTGCTGTCAGACAAAGTTACCACTGCTTGAGCACCAGAGTCATGTTTTGAGTGGGAGTAAGCTGTCGTTCCTCAAGTGTTAAGGCAGTGTTTCCTGCCCTGAGTTATCAGGCGCTGACAGATCGTCAGAGCGTTCCTGTCACTGAGCAATTGCTCATTCTTTTTTATTGATTTCTGACATGGTGGAAAATTGTCTGGACCTTGTGGCTTTCTTCCTTTTGGTGATTTGTAAATTAGCCCATGGAGAAAGATGCGATATTTTTTCCACCTTTCCATGCATTGTAATATTTTTTTAAATGCATATTTTTTAGGAGGTTAATTGAGAAACTCACCCAATGGTTTTGAAGTTAAGGAAAAAAATATCAGGTTTTCAGTACAATATCCACACAAGGCACAACTTTTGTAGATACAAGACACCTGCTTTACATTAGAATATGTCACAGCACATCACAAAAACAAAATTGACACAAAAACAATTCTCATAAAGCAATTCTCATAAACAATAGTTTAACAACTATTTTTTCAGCAATCCAAGCTAAATAATTTAACCATGTTCCAGTTGATTAAATGTTTGAATCAGTTAAGAATCGACTACCAGTAAAATCCTATGAGAGAACTCCACACAGCGAGTCTGTAGCAGCAATTCAAACTATCAACCTCGGAATTACTACCACAAATCATAAACAGCATTAACAAATTTACACCAGGTATTTTAGTATACTATATTATCTAAAGAGAAACTCATATGTATTAAAATTCCATGTAATACTTAGCTTTTTACACAATTTATTGTTAAAATATGTTGATTAAAGCTGTGACATGAGGTTTG
The DNA here is from genome assembly GCF_024217435.2 of Syngnathus scovelli. Lineage (NCBI taxonomy): Eukaryota > Metazoa > Chordata > Actinopteri > Syngnathiformes > Syngnathidae > Syngnathus > Syngnathus scovelli. The sequence goes on from NC_090856.1 coordinate 7,627,916, forward strand.
CCAAACTGTGGAACCCCAAACTGTGCTGTTGACATCGAGAGACTCTGTTTACTGAATAAAACATGAGTTGTTCTTTTTAACATGCTGGTGAGAGATCAATGACACGACATGTCTTTGATGGTCTGATTTGAGTGAAAAGGTTTATAATGTCTATCTGCACACTGTATATGTAGTGTAAATTTTCATGCACTCTTTGACATGAATATTTATGATCCTTGAATTATTCTACCTCCACTTGCTTCAAAACCACGAGAAGTAATTTGACCCATTATAAAAGCCTGCATGTGCAAAATTCAGATTTTTCAACACAATATTTTAATGTTTTTGACACATTTGTGGTGTTCTAACTTTTCCCATATTTTCATTTTTTATTTATTTCTATTATAATTTTATTTTGATGTTCTCAGTTACAGGAAACATGCAAAGAGTTGAGGAAGCAGATCACCACAGTTGATTTGTCGGCCCAGATGGTAAACAATGTTCACTCTTTCCATGGTGCAACTGTTCTTCTGCGAGGAAACATTTGGACCATGTCCCAGTTTCTGTGACTCACAGTAGAAAAGGGCAAGTGCATGAATAGATCTACAAGCATCCGAGTCTGTCACTGCCGCTTCCAAAACCCAAGATGGCAAATCACAAGCCAATAAAATACCATCAAATAGACAACTGAACACACTTGTACGGTCGAAAAGGACCAAATGAGTAACCTCATCTATCACTTGTTACGGCAAGTCATTTGTGTGTGATCCAAACTTATTACCCGGTTCACACTGATGGAGTCTCTTACCTACACTGCTACTCCATCATGATGTTCCTGGCTATGCACAAGCCATGTGCATTGAACCAGTCAGATAACAAATGCTACGGGGATTGAAAATTATAGAGATGAACAAAGGCTGTCTGTGTATTGTTGGCATGGAGACAAGCTGAGATCTACTATACGTGCTGAATCAATCAAAACACATAGTTAAGGAATAACATTTTGAGGGCTGCATGTTGAAGACGGATGTCGAAGAGGTCAGTGTTAGCTGGGTTTTACAAAAATTGGGTGAAATTACACCACTCACTGTGATGTACTGTATTAGCACAATATGTGGCTAGTATTATTGATAAACATACCATGCATGGATAAAATTGTATCATGCTAACAGCAGGTGAAACTCTTCCTAAACAGGTCGTAAACATCAGTCAATCGTGACTGTATTATTTTTTTTCTCCCATAATAACAGCATCTCATATCATGGGTTAACAGTCTAATTAAATATTTGGCCAAACAATTTCTCTCTAATTTCAAAACAATTCATTTTAGAGGGCATAACAGGGCCATTAACCTCGGAGCTAATCACAGATTAGGGCCATTAATTAACATAACCAAGTAATGAAAACAAACTTAAGCCCCGGCACTGAGCTATGGTAAAACCCACTAACACTAAGGCTGGCGTTTGACTTTCTGTGATACAAACCATTAGAAATAGAGATTGAGGCATCTTCATAGAGTCCGCTGTTTAACCTCTGTTTGAATTTCTTATGGTTTCCTCAAGGCTGTAATCATCTGACCACATTACTGGTAATTTAATTACCAGCTTCCTTTGCCTCTTGTCTTTGTACAATCTGCTGATGAATGAATTAGGGATGATTTTTTTTTTTTTTGTATCCAACAGATAAGGGTGAAAGGTGGCAGTCGTCCAGAGACTCACCCTTTATTTCAGATTGCTGAAATTCCCTGCTTGGCTAAAATGTTAATCTACTCAAATGTTTTCATCTTAAAGCCGCGACCAGACAATTTGAAGGAATACAGCACAGACAGGCAGAGTTGTTAGCTTTGTGCTCCATACACGTCTTCCTATGATCCTTTATAGTCAAATGCCCCAATTCGATTCAACTCATTTGCATTCATTGATCTGAGACCTCCACAGGTTCCTCATACACTTACATCACAGAATGTTAACTGCATTGACTTTCTGAAAATATTCCTGTATAGTTAAACTTAATATTGTTCAGTATTGATTGACCAAATCAACCGCATTTGATTTATTTGCTATCAAAAGATTTGGCTATACACCTAGACCATTCCTGGCCATGTATATGCCTGTTTCCTCCCCAGTGGCCCTGCAGCTGTAAATTCTGCTTACTTACACAATAACCAAGTTTATATTGTTTTTCTGCTTATAATAACTAACTAAGCACTGATTATGATTAATAATTGATTATGATCCTGCATTTTAGATTGGGTGAACTTCAAAGATCTTCTGCTGCAGTGCAGATAAACTCTGATCACTAATGAAACGCAGATACCCGATTTAAATCTTTGGAATGATTAACTTCACTGTGTTCCTTGTTTGTTCCAAGCCTACAGTTATCCCCAAAAGCCCCCATGTTGTTTGGACCATTTTAGAAGTACGATATAGGAGCGAGTGTATTGGTAGAGATGTCCAGGACATTATTTCATTCACAAACATTATTTGTTTCTCCTAATGGCATAAAATTAAACAGCGCTTAGTCTCACCTAAGCATATTTACACAGTATTAACATTATTCTTTGCCAATCATTGTGCACTGTAAATTTGCTTAACACATAACTTTTATAGCATGTGTGTGGACCGTGTCCTTGCATTTCAATGTGTGTGTTTGAAAAATTGCTTCGGTGAGCTGGGAGACATTACATGTTGATCAAATTGAAAAATACTGTTTGTTGATTACACTACATGTTAATTAGATCGAATTTGATATGAGGGGGGAAAGTTCCAGTTGGTCAGCAGTATCTATGAACACGGTGGCGTACAAATTACAACTTTTAAGAGGAGACTTCAATGAAATGGATTCTGATCCAATTCTAAGTAGTCATTGCCCTCAAGCTGTTGGGATGGAAATCTGTCTCTCTACATCTCTCCAGAGCTCTCATCGTGATTGCTATTTAGATTTCTTGCTGCTTTTAGAGCACGGTTAAATGTGCAAAATCTTGATCTCTTGCAAATTAAATGGTCTTGTTAGTTCCACTTCAGAGTAAATTGACACGGTCACTTTCAGCTTCAGCTTTCAGTATAGGCATAACCTTGCTCGGAGGCGTCTCCGACGTTCCTCCGGCGAGAGCGAGGCGCGTTCTATCTCCATGGGTTCAGGCCAGTGTTCATGAAGCACTGGCTGGCGAGGAAAGGGTTTCGGGTGGGCGGCAAGGGGTCTCCAAGACACGTTGACGTCACGGCAGCGGGGGGCGGGAGTAGACTTTGTCTCCTTCTCACACAGTCTTGACCAGATCTGCCGAGCCACTCGTGCGGCCAGGTCCATGGCGTCCTCAAGGGTCCGGGGGCGCTCATAGGACACCATTTCATCTTTGACGTGTTCGCAAGACATGGCAGTGACAAGGGCCGGTGATTTTCTTGATTGGGGGCGTGGCTGGGTGGCAGGTGACGCAGGCATGTGACAATATTGTATTGCATTTTTAATGTTTATAGTCAACTCATCTTCACAAAAATAAATGGGAAAAAAATATGTGACAGGGCTACTTTATAACAAAAAGGCCGGTCTGGATCACTGTAAAAACATGTCAGACGAGCTAGTAATGCTTTAATATAGCTAAAATATGTACTTTGCCATGTTAAAGTTATTAGACATTTGCTTAGCTTTCTTAAAAGTCATTACTAGTCAGCTCAAATACATGTCTCCTATTAATTCGACTAATTACTTGCAAAAGGCAGTTTTAACAATTGACAGCTTTCTTTTGTGGTCCTCATCCAATAACCTCTGAATCTCACGTGTGTATTAGCATACCTTTAACTGTTTTGTGCTAAAATCACACAATAGATTGAATGCCTCATAGGAGCTGCTCAATTCTGGGCCTAAGCTGGTTATTTATATGCCTTTCATTAAATAAAACAGGAAGAACACAATGTTCCCTCGCAGTTCTGAATGGAAATCTTATTGAATTAATAAATCTTGGCAGTAGAACCATTCCTGACTGACAATAAAAAAAAAAAAAAAAGAGGACAGTGAAGCCCACAGATGGCAGTTGAGAACAGTGTCTCTGTGTGTAAGCTGATAAGTCATGCACTGATGAGTCCATTTCCTAATTGCGGTGCAAACTCATTTTCCAATCTGACTGAAGAGATAGGGATGTTAATTGATCTTTTAATTAAAAAAATTCTTGTGTGCTCATGGTACTTTTGTATTATGTAGTATATAAATAAATTCTGTGAAAAGGATGGTACTCACCTTAGCAATTTTCTGGACATAACTGTGATCAAATGTGACCCGCTCTGGCTAAAATAGACTGCACATTGCTACAATTAGTTTCCAGTAATGGACAATAATAAATTGGATAGTTACAAATTTGTATTTTAAGATTAGCCTACGAAGGTCTCTATTTTCATTTCCCAGCAGCCCAAACGTTACAATTGTAGTCAAAGTGTATAAAATTAAGAGATTAGTAAGCAATGGTCATCGTTAGCTAGTGTGTTTTTAGTCAACTTGTGAGCTCGTCTTGGGAAAGCAAATTCGGTCTTAAAATAACTCTCCTAATATAATTTCATAATAAAATGTTTGAAAATGCACATAGCAAACAATAAAAGGAAAAAAAGTACGTTATAATGTGACACTGTAGCACTAAAATAGAAATTGCACAGCTGTGTTTTCAGCTGGAGCCCATACTTTGTTGAATACCTAAACATAATCATTGTTCAGATTCAAATGAATATTCAGACTTCAACACAAGCGCTATAAAATAAAGCTACAGCTTTAATTTTTTTAATTTTAAGGCATATATTTCCCTCTGAATAGTACAACCGTTAGCGCATTATCACAAGATTTTCCAAATATTAAATTGAGTGACTAGTCTGGCCAATCGTTTATTCACTTCTGGCTGCTACAAATTATTGTCAGAGTATTGTAATTTTACATTACACACATCCCCAACGTACAAACATCTGGCCCTCAGTCTTGCAACACACCAATTAATCATTGATAGTCCCTTGAGGCTTCTTAAGGTGAGTGATTTTACATTAAAGTTTGATGCAGTCTGAACACGACCTGGCCATGAATATTACATTGAGGGTCAAACATTTTACTAATCATTAACATGCGGATGTTTGTTCACTTTGCAGGGATGCACAGTTGGAGACCTTGCATTTGTTTAGACGACAAGCTCAGCATAATATAGACACGAGGAAATTTGGTTTGTAATCGACCCACAACTGGCCATTTATCATCAAGCAGTACCACGGAGGCCACATTTTTCAGCCGCGTGTGTATGTGTGTGTGCTATTCTTGGGCCCAACCCCTCACCTCAATCTGGTGGCGACGCCATGAATCCAAGCATGATTTACAGCACTACCACAGCATTCTTAGGACATTAAATTACTTGCCTTATTGAACGTTGAGGAATTTTAGTGCACTACTTTGCATTTCTCCCCAAGCACTGAAGGCGTATTTCGCGTCATATTATGATGTAAGACATGTCATCAAGTTGAAATTGGAATAATCAGAAAGGAGAACTTTTTATAGGTGTGATCATTCTTAACAGAGCTGAGTGGCAGGACCTAATTTGAAAGATCGGATTGAATTGTTATGCATTTACAGGTAGTTTACATTGGACCACCTATCCTGTGGTATTATTTTATTTTAGAAAGGTCCAAAACTGGTCAACAGAAACTTTGCTTGCCTGAACTGATACAAATTCCTCTAATGGATGGATTGGATACCTTGTGTAGTAAACAGTTATGTAAGGTGCCCTTGATAAGAGAGAACATAATAGGTAATATATATGCTCAGCCTCTCACTGGATCAGTAAACGCTAAATCAGATTCACATACCCCACTGAGAAATCAATTTTTTAAGATCTTTGATGCAGTCCATCTTGAACACATAGACAGGTGAGACAAAACAAAATTATAATATATAGGAAATGGATCCTAATGAAAAAAGCAAATTGTCTGGGAAACCAGCCATGTCATCGATCTATTTGGGGGTAAATAATAAACCTGAAATCATCTTGGACTGACAAACCAGGAATAGAAATGGATGTATGTAATTTTCAAACTGTTCTGTATATCAATGGTTGACATTTAGCAAAAAATGATGGTTACCAGGAAAGCACATAACAGAAAGGTAGCCAGTCTGCGGTATTATCCTAAACTTCACATTATAATGCAAATGCCAAACATAGCAAAGACTAACTCAAGCTGACTCATTCAGACTGAGAAATATGTGCATGATGCCATGTGAAAATATTTCAGCAAGTGTCAGTCCAGCAGTTTAAAAAACTGTCTATTCAGAGATGTTATATTGCAAAATATATAGAAACGTTTTTGTTGTGAAAGTTTAAAATAGTGTAACATGAAAGAGTTATCTTCTCATGTTTATCTGTTAATCTGTTTTGGCAACTCAACCCGTCATGTGGTATTTGGTCTTAATATGTAAAATGATCACCAAACTGGCATGAAAATCTTACATGTATACCATCATGCTTATTCCTAATCATACATATTTCTTTACCAAAAACATTCCACCAGAAACTGATTTGATTTTTAGTTTCAGTTTGTGCTTATTTTAACAAAAGTAATCACAATAACTTGCCTCCACACTCTCAATCATTCCTACAATGTTCTTGCCTTCAGAAGCTCCCGGTAATCAATGTCGCCGCACAAAGGCATCAGTGGAAGATTATGAGAACCTACTAAACCATTGATTTTGTTCTATGTGTGATGTTCTTATTATTCCCGTGCTGTCAATCAATTCATATTGTTTATTTAATTTCCAACAGTTCATGAACCTATAAAAATGGTGTTAAATGCTTCCCACTATTTGGAAACTATCGAGTATATTCTCTTTTAATTTCCTTTTGACACACTGTAACTGTCTGTGTGTGTGCATGTTTATTTGTCTCCAAGTTGATAGTGAGGTGTGATCACCACGAAGGATTCAAATTCAGTGGGTGGGAATTTGAATCGGGTCATTACTTTTTTTTTTTTAATGTTATGCGCACTTAAAGCATGCGCACCCATTTCCACGCACAGCCAGCACGCAAAGGCAGTCAAAATCTTGCACGACCCCACAGCATGGCATCGAACATGTCCTGTCGTGATAAATGAATGGGAAAGGCCTTAGCCGACCGAACCCATCACTTGAATGTCTACCTCAGGTCTTTCAGATTAGTCAGCCCCGGCCTTGGTAGAGCGAAAGGAGTGGAATAATTGGCACACACATGCAAGGACATAAAATCAGCAGAGTCAAGTCATATGAGAGTGTTCATTAGGTTGCAGCAGAATGTTGGTGGAAGCAAATTCATCATCACAGAGCACACTGTCACCTCTCTCGGCCTCTCCTACGCGATCGTAGTCCGCGTTCACAAAAGCTCACATGGATCTTTTTTATACTGCTCACATCTCTTGCATCCCACCTCATCTGTCAGCTGTCTATAGACTCTTACAGGTTAGAAAAGAGCTAACCCTTTGGATATATTCTACAATAGATCCTAGATTTCTTTTCTTTTAGATATTTCAGCTGTAAGAAAGCTTTAGGTAGAAGGCTGATAATCAGAAGATATTTGAGCACCGTATCCAGTAATAGTGACCAACACCACCTCTGCATGCTGAGCTGATCTTATTCTCTTCGTGTTTTCTTGAGTCTTATGTACCTACACACTGGTTTGCAAAGCCCTTAAAGGAGGATATTGTGGATAAGAAAAAAACATGCATTACACAGATAAGGGGAATCCAATGCTCATTAAGTGTTAAATTGTAACAGTGAATGTAACACATTTTATCTTGAAGAGGACAAACAGCAGCTGCTGTCAGAATTGTATTCTTTATTGTTATTGCACATGAGTTCTATTTCTTTCTACCTCCACGACAATGGAATCGAGATTTTCTTCACATTTCTTCACATAAAAGGAGCCTCATTCTGCATTCACAGAACCTGCTGCCGCCATTGAGTCTTTGAACTCCCATTAGGCCGTTTATCACCATCCAGTACGAGTCATTTCATTTTCCCAACATTGGCGACGGATTCTCACTCTGAGAAGTTTTGTAAAATGTGAACATTGACTGCGGTATTAAAAGGCTGTCATTTTGTGTCTGTTTTTTCTCAACCAAACCGCATATGTTAGCACTCTCAACTGTAGAATAACAATCAAAATGTGTTTTTCTCTAACATATTTGTTTTTCTTTTCTCCAGTTGCCCCATCCATCCATGAGATGAAAAGCCATGGTGTTGGTTTGGGACGCACTGCTCTGCTAAGGTGCGAGGCAGCTGCTGTGCCTTCACCAACATTTGAGTGGTACAAAGGGGAGAAAAGGTGAGCCGAGATTGCTTTAGCATCAATGGTCACATGAATGAGCTGTGTTCCATTTCTTCTGCAGAAAAGTCTGTCCTCTGTCACGACTTTAATTCACACCAAGAATGATTTTTATGGGGTTTTGGCCTAAAAAAATGATACAAAGTAGAGTTCAGAAAATGATTTCAATATTTTTCAACTTAATTATCAATCGTTTTCCATTTATTATCAGTCCTGTGTAGGTACTATTTACAATAAGTATGGAATGAATGCAAAAGTTTATAAATAATCCCTGTCTAATGTTTTTTGAAGTAGGAGTTAACACTTTGCCGGTATTCTATCACTGATAACTACAAGATTACTTGATGTTACAGGCAATGCATTAGCATAATTAAAGAGGTGCCTTTCTTATCTGTTTTCCCTCAGAAGGAAAATGGTTTGTCATTCTGTTTGGCTGGCTGCTAGGGAGAGCTCGCATAAATGTAGCCGATAAAGCCTAATAAGACCTTCCCTGGCAATCCTCTGAAATTTGTCTCTGCATATACATTACTCATTTTACACCCAAGTATCGTTGGGTTAGAAAAGAAAAACATTATTTGATCGTTCCTTTTGAGCACAACTTCAATCACTTGCTCCTTCTGTGTAATCATGCAATCAATTAATTAAAATCACTAAGGAGTCAAGCTGCTAGGAGTGTTTTGTAGAGTCTAAAAGATTTTTATTTTCGGTGACTTCCTACTTGGTGATATCTCAATCTACCCTTTATCAATTAAAGGACAGAAGTACCGTAATTTCTGGACTATAAGTTGCTCTGTAGTACAAGTCGCACCAGCCATAAAATGCATGAAAAAGACATACAAGTCGCACTGGAGTATAAGTTGCATTTTGGGGGGAAATATATTTGCTGAAATCCAACACCAAGAACAGACATGTCATCTTGAAAGGCAATTTAAAATGAAAATAGAATAGAGGCAACAGGTTGAATAATTGTACGGTATGCCAACGTTACATGACACATAAATAATGAACTGAGAACGTACCTGGTATGTTAACAAAACATATTAAGAGTTATTCAAATAACTATAGCATCAATAACATGCTAACAAGTTTACCAAACCATCCGTGTCACTCAAAATCACTAAATCCAATGAAATCTTCATCTTCGGTGTCACTTAAAACAACTCCGCTAACTCCCGAAGTAGAAGATGCAGCGCTTCCTCTTCAACGTGGCTTACGTGAGACTCATCGTCAATTCCAGTTCCAATTATTCCACCGGCCTAGAGCGGCCTCTTGCGGCTTAGTGTGAAAATAACAGGTGAAATGATATAATGTGTTAATTGATAAATGATATAATAAATTATATAATGTGTTAATAATTTCACACATAAGTCGCTCCTTATAGTCATAAGTCAAACCCCCGGCCAAACTATGAAAAAAACTGTGATTTATAGTCCGGAAAATACGGTATGTGGTCTTCATTGTTCAGCACAAAAAACAATAGGATTAGTGTCTGTACAACACCAAAGTAGGAGAAATCAATGGCCACTTTTTTTTTTCCCAGTGTGTTCTTTTTTTGTCTATCTGTTTTACGGCCTTAACATCATTTCAGTGCTGCTGTAAGTTTGCCACTGTTAAAAAGCATAACACTCTTTGACAAACTACTTTTCATGATCTGTCACTGCTTTGAATGGAGGCGAGGGAGTCTTTCATGTGCATGACTGGGTGGTGGTGCTTTCAATCTGAATGAGAAGCTTGAGGAGTTGTTTAATGTTGACCCAAAAAAGAGAAAAGCTCACTTGGAGGCTACCATCAAGATTATTAGTGAGGCTGTCACGTTGGGACATCGCTTGACAAAAGGTCTAATGAAGTGGGTTAAGGCACAGTTCCTCATACTATAAACAAAGGAGTTAGGGTAGTATATACAACACGCCTGCTCTGTGAAGTATGAGGATTATGACAAGCGTACTTTCTTAAGAAAGGGTTTAGTTCAAGAAATTGCAAAGGCTTGAAATTGAACATATTTTAATGTAATCATAAAATTATTATCATTTGAATGAATCAAACAAAAGTATTGTTTTTAATTATTTTCACAAAGATGTTTTTCATTTAAAAATATGATTTTAAAATGTTTGCATTTAAAAATATTTTTTGATGTCCTTATATTTCTGAAATGAAGTAAAATGAGTAAAAAATATATACATAGTACATATTACAGAAAATATAACACTTGAATGTTAACAGTTTGAGTCATTGTCTTCTTGATGCATTTCAATAGATTTGTGAGGCTATTTTGGAAGAAACAATTTAGATAAATACTAACAATTTAACAGCACAATTATGTTAAACATTTAAAATGCAGAGCTGCCAAATGTTACGAAAATATCTGAACGCTAACTCGTTTCGTCCGTAACACGTTATGATTGTTCTGAATATATTAAAAAGCAAGTTATTTTGAGCCTCGAATTCTGCAGGATTTTAAATATAATTCCGCACACTGTTTCAAGCTATAAATGACTGTTAATTTTGTAACACAGCATAACATAATAAACTTATATTGTAACGTAAAGTAGCACCGATCTTGTTCGTCATTTCACCTTCCGTTTCAAGGCTTCAGATCTGACTCACCAAGGAATAACTTGACCAGCTGAAGAGGCTATTGAAGTGCCACTTAGTGTCAGGATGACAAACATTTGCGCTGTCCTTGACACCTCTCTCCTCCCCCTTGACATTTTCTGCACATGTGGGTGAGAAATAAAAGCTTAATGTGTTGTCATTGTGCTCGTTTTTCAGGATTATCAAGGGCCAGGGCATTGAGATCAAGAGCCTCAGTTCCAGATCAGTCCTAACAGTGACCAACATGACCGAGGATCGTTACGGAAACTACACGTGTCTTGCTACCAATAAACTTGGGACCGCTAACGCCAGTGTGCCTCTCATCCGTAAGTTCCGTTACACCGGATTTTTTTATTCTCATTTTTGTGCTGGTTTGTTAAAGAATCTTTTGGCTTCTAAAAGCGGTTTATGACCTCGGAAGCATTTATACCAGAGGAAACCCACAACTAAGCACTATTTCAACTTTTTGCCCACACATCCTCACCGGCGTTGCAGTGCGTGTTGGCCCGCCAACTCTTTTATTCGCTTTTATTCTTTTCAACTCACCACTCTTGCTGCTTGTATCGAGCATATCTTGTCTGTGTGTTGCTGTGGGTCTACTTTGAAATTTTGCATGAGCATTGACATTTAGTTTCACTTCAAGATTAGCACAATTGCAGCACAGAGGTCAGCGATGTTAAGATGAATGCTGAGAAGGCAGGCTGACCCCGATTGCAAGAGAAGACTGCAAGGCAAACCTTTCCTAACTTTTTTATTTTTTAAATATATCAAACTAGGTTCAAAAGGTGGAGAAGACTAAAAGCCAAAATACTGGCGCATAAATTGTCAGACATCACAAGAATAGTTATTACTCAAGGCAAGAGACTACCACACAATAAAGATGACTGAAATATTGTATGATTGAAAACCATGGAAATTTGAATTGTGTATTAACACAGACAAACTACTGAGACCCACTTGGCATTAATTATCACACAGACGTCTTGCAAGACTCAACTCTAAAAGCGAGGATGAATATATATATTTTTTTAGCAAACCGTCTGCAAGAAAATACCATCGATCCATTCCCTTCCACTTATCTGAGGTCAGGTCATGGGGGCTGCATCTTAAGCACTTCCCTCAGCCACATCGTCCACTCCTCTGAAGAAATTGTGAGGCATTCCCAAGCCAATTGGGAGACGTAGTATCATCCCTGAGTTGTCCTCCTTTCAGTGAGATGTGCCCTAAGCACTTCTCGAGGGAGGCATTCGGGAGGCATCCTAACAAGATGCCCGAGCCACCTCATCTGGTTCTTCTCAATCCAGAAAAGCAGAAAATCGTATGATTCAGTTTTACCACCCTATCTTTATGGGAGCGCTTCGACATCCTGTGTAAGAATCTCATTTCGACCCACAGCAGGTGACCATAGGTGAGGGTAGGAACTTAGATTGGCCAGTAAATCGACAGACCGATACAGAGCCTGCACCACTGCCAATGCTGCACTGATCTGCCTGTCAATCTTCTGTTCCATTCCTTCCTCACTCGTGAACAATACTCCAGAGGGCACTTCACCTTTTTCCGACTGAGTAGCACCGTCTCGGATTCGGAGGTGCTGATTCGTATCCCAGCTGCTTCACAATCGTTTGCTAACTGATCCACTAAGAGTTGAAGATCTCTTGAGCCAACAGAACCACATCACTTGCAAAAAGGCAAACCCTTTGGCTGCACCTAGATATTCTGTCTGTAAAGGTTTTGACATGGTCACGAAGTCTCTCATGGAACAGGATCCATCCATCCATTTTCTGAACCGCTTAGTCCCCACGGGGGTCGCGGGTGTGCTGGAGCCTATCCCAGCCGTCATCGGGCAGTAGGCAGAGGACACCCTGAACTGGTTGCCAGCCAATCGCAGGGCACACAGAGACAAACAACCATTTGCACTCGCACGTAGGGACAACTTGGAGTCTTCAATCGGCCTACCAAGCATGTTTTTGGGATGTGGGAGGAAACCGGAGTGCCCGGAGAAAACCCACGCGGGCCCGGGGAGAACATGCAAACTCCACACAGGGAGGGTCGGAGGTGGAATCGAACCCGCACCCTCCTAACTGTGAGACTGACGTGCTACCCAGTGCGCCACTGAGCCACCCTGGAACAGGCTCAATGGGGAAAATGGGGTGGGAAAGTTGTTTATCAATAAATGCTGCTACCTGGTTGATACCTATATTTGAACATTATTATACCGTTAACATTGACCACCTATTGCTTCCCTATTTACTTATTTACCATTGAAATTGCCATTAAAAAGGTGTTGAATAAACTAACTTTCCTTGGAGATATCCTGCACAGACACATCCCATCTTGGAGAGTCCCACATATACCTCAGAGGTTTCTCAAATAAGAAACAAGCGTGATACAGGATGCCTAGAGAGCCCGAACCTAGAATAGAATTGAACATCCTGCTGCTCTACACGCCCTCAGTAATTTTTCAAGCCAGTGTGCATTAGAGGAGGCTAGGATGTCGGAAGAAGTGGCAGAGACCAATGTGGTTGGTAAAGAGGAAAGTACAAAGCTATCTCACAAATACTGGAACAGATATGTTATCATTTTATAATCTTACCAAAATCTACAGCGATGAATCATTGAGGATAGGTCCGCAGTATGTCAGAAACGACCTAAACCTCACCCAAGGACAGAAAAACTTTGAATCAATAGGACAAAAAGTGTGGCATGAACCTTATACACCTCAAACGAGATAAATGTGTCGTCCAAACAATCGCAAACTGAATGACGGGCTTGATTGGTAGTCATAGCAGGCTTGAGCTTCGCTAGTATTACAATAACGAGCAACTAGTAAAATAAAAATAGTTTTTCAGCACAAAATGCAGACAGCTGTACAAATTATGCGGTCATCAAGCAAAAATAAAGTGTAATGATACAATGGTGGTTGTGTATGTAGACGATGGAGAAAATTGTCATACAATTCAAGCCTGCATGCCACTAACCGGCAAAGGTTCGCAATCGTTTGTGACCTTAACTGAATGCTGACGAAAAATCATCATTAACAATGTTAAAATTTGCCACTTTGTGGGATACAGGCTGGGTAAAGAGACCAGTGGTTCAGGGAGTACGATAGAAGCCGAATGTGCAAATGATGTAAAGAGCATGTTAAAGTGTCCAGTGGTGTGGAAGAGCGATCAATAACAGTTATACAAATATTTAGCTGTGGCAGTTTTCTTACTCTTCCTATTAATATGTCATTGTCATCGTCATCATCATTGATAAGGCAGATGATTGTGGTGTCGTCTGCAATCGTACAAAAAATAAAAGTTTGACTGCTGTGTATTGGTTGTAATCCAGGAGATAAATTAGTTTTGCTTGCCACGTTGAGTTTTTTTATTGTTACTCTGCCAGCCATAATTTGTAAATCCAATCTTCACAAATGTATCCGAATCCTAAAGGAACCGTAATAAATAATACAATAATTGATCAATTTGATTTGTTTGAGACACTGGCGTGGCTACATATGTCATTTGATTTAGTTGATAACAGTTATCTCTTTAATTTCTGTGCGTGAATGCTAGCTGCTATGTACAGAGATAATTAGCTTGTATTTTTGAGGGGAAAAAGGGGAGCTGTACGTCTCGGGACAGGGGCTTATGTGTTCAAGTGGATGATTCACCCACCAATTAATTGAGACAAAATGTGAGCATGAATAGAGTGTGGCAGTAGCGGAGCAACTATGGCATTTTACAAACAATGTGTTATTGAGCCTCTGTTGGATGTGACCTATACGACAGAATCCCGTTATCTTGTCCACCTAATGCACTTGCCAAGCTGCGAGTAGCAATGCCAGTTAAGGATTGAAGAACAATGATGTAGAGCAAGGATAAAAGGGAAAAATCAATTTAATGTATTCGGTGATGAAATATGAACAGGTGAATTGAATTATTCACCAGTTTGCGCAGCACCCTTAGATGATAACATTGTCCCTCGTAAACCAGGGACCGGGAATACAAAAATATATTTCTGTAGCATTTGCTGTTGTCAAAGGAGCATGCCGCAGTCCTGTTTGTATATGCACATAGAGCATCAAAAGAATACCTCAGATCTTCCAATGGATGATCATAATGTGACGCCGGCGAGGCCGAAAGGGGGGAAAAAAAAGAAACCCTCAGCATAGTTAGAGGAAATGGAATCATTGTTGAACCACCCACAACTTCACTTCACTCTTGATTCCCTCGTCGGTCGTTCTGGCACACTTTTACTTTTCTGTCTGATTCTCTTATTCCTTCTTTTGTCCTTTCCCCGTCTCCTATTCATCCCGCGTCATCGTTTTACACATCTATCTTCTTCTTTCACACACACAAAAAGTGTGTGCTCTCGCCCCTTTTTACTCATGAGCAGAGAAAGGACAATTCTGCTGTCGCCCTTAATGAGGAACGGCAAGCAATCACCGTGGTGCACTCTCACTGGTACACAGATGCAAATAACAGAATCCAGAGGTGAGACCACAGGTGACTTTGGGGAGCTATTTTAGAAGCAGTCAATAGCCATTGATGAGCAAGATGGGAAGGCGAACGAGGCTTGCATATTTGACCGAGCGTCATACGTTGCATTGAATTTCAAGTGGAAGCAGAACATGTCTGTTGTGTGGAGGAGGGTCTGAAGATTTATGTGTCCTGACTGTGTGAAAAAGGGGCAGTACTCTGACTTCAGCTTTGTTGGTTCTTAATATTCAGATGTCTTAAGTGTTGATACCTTATCCACCTATGTAATAGGACAAATCTTCATTATATATATAATACGCTTGTAATCGTGAATGATTTATTATTATTATTATTATTATTATTATTATTATTATTATTATTATTATTATTATTATTATGTATTTTTGTTTTGCAAAATTTTACAGGATATAAACACGATCAGTCTGCAAAAATGTGCAATTTCGAAATGCATAAAGATAGAACGAAATTAATTCTTCCCGTTTGGGTACATTAACTAGGAACAACTATGACAATGTTTGTCCTTTGTGAGCGACGATATGACTCTGCTGTGTGTACCACTTGTGGTATTTCCGATCATGACCTGAAATTCTAGAACTTGAGCATATGTTTAAATGACACAGACTATGTACAAACAATCAAAAGTTATTTCAATGACATTCAAGAAAAAGCAAAGATAAACAGCCTGCTGATTTTGCAGCAGGCTCTAGCTGTGTTTAAATCCTTTAGTTCCATAAACATGCTGGTATAAACTGATTATATATGCATAAATGAATGTTAATGCCTGTGAACAAAGCCAAACATAGAGCTGACATGACATGTGTATTGCATGTCTAAAAATGTTTTTTTTTATCAGAAACAGAAAACAAGGATTAGACTCAACCTGCTCACTAAGTGGGTGTGTCCAGCTGAATTTAGAGTTGGAAACAGCAAAAGAAATTGTAGCCATTATTTATTTATTGTCTATCTCGTGTTATTCCCACTTTCCTTTTGGATAACCACATACTACAGTTCGATTTCCCATTTCAACTGCAGGACAGAAGTAAAATTTGATGAAAAGAAGTGAAGCTGCTCTCTCCAATTTTCTGAGAAGTCCTCCAGCTTAATTGGTCAAGCTCTTATACCCTCAGCCCACCTCGGTTTAGCCCCAGTGGAGCTTTCTCCTTCTTCTATACCTCTGCTTCTCCCCCCCCCCAGCTGTAATCAGAAGAGACTGATGAAGAAAAAAGTAGTAACTCACTTTCTCTCCATCACCGCCCAGTCTCCCTCAGGCAGAAGAGTCACTGCTGGCTCTGGATAATGGGCATTGTGTTCGATTGTCACTCCTATTAATCAGCACATGTAGGTGTCGTTCGGACATGTCTCCTCAGCTGACATGATGTTGTTTGCTCACGCTGTGTGATTGTGTCTGAGTCAAGGAGCAAGGAGATGACAGCTAAAAGTGAGACCTGGGCCATAATCATAAATCATTATTGAAGCCAGGTGGAAAATGAAACCTACAGATGCACCCTTCTGCAAGTTGCACTCATCAGAGTTTGAAATCACTCCTGTCTAGTTTTTTTTTTTTACTTATATAAGAAAATGTCAATCACCCAAGGTCAATCCTTACATAATGCACACTCGTTGGTTGGTGTTTGTCACGGTGGTTTTATGTTAAACACTCACATATATGGGACGTGGAAATGTTTGTCTTCTCCTAAAAGCAGACTAAAAATATTGCACCGT